>NC_139637.1:5369220-5406720 GCF_964638095.1 Poromitra crassiceps | reverse complement strand
AGTCTGTCACCTTCAGCTGCATGGTGACAACACAGCCCTCAGCTAAAGACTCACATGAGATTCTTATGGCCTATAGGACCTTCAGCTGCATGGTGACAACACAGCACTCAGCTAAAGACTCACATGAGATTCTTATGGCCTATAGGACCTTCAGCTGCATGGTGACAACACAGCCCTCAGCTAAAGACTCACATGAGATTCTTATGGCCTATAGGACCTTCAGCTGCATGGTGACAACACAGCACTCAGCTAAAGACTCACATGAGATTCTTATGGCCTATAGGACCTTCAGCTGCATGGTGACAACACAGCACTCAGCTAAAGACTCACATGAGATTCTTATGGCCTATAGGACAGTTTTGCCAACATCTGTGAGCGTGAAGAAGAAGCACAAGACGTGCCCTTAACCACAACCGCTCCAGTGGAGCTGCTCAGTGGCCAACAGATCAGACTGTGGTTGTACTGGTCAGCTTCCAGGTATGAATGTGTGTGTGTGAATGTGAACAGGGCACTCCTGAAAAAGAGAGCATTGCTCTCAGTGAGACTCCCCCTGTATAAAGAAAAAAATATATATATGTGCTCCACGTTTGGCTTTTGATCGAGTTGGACTCTGGAATGAAACTCATTTTACAGTACAAATGTTGTGCATCCATAAAGTGTTGCCCTCACACTCCGGGCTCCACGCCACTGCCACCTTTCATTTGACTACGAGTCTCACCGCGAGTGTGCACACATCACAGCTTCTAGTCCAGGAGAAACGTCTCTCTCTCTCTCTCCATTCTGGCCATAAGAGAAAGCCAGGAATCCTTACTTCAACATGCTGTTCTATCCTGGGGCATAGGAAAAACACATCATAAACCCCACTCACATAATTTGATCTTATTTTTTTTCATTGGCATACCACGGTTTCCCCCAGCATCGCTCATACCACGGTTTCCCCCAGCATCGCTCCATACCACGGTTTCCCCCAGCATCGCTCCATACCACGGTTTCCCCCAGCATCGCTCCATACCACGGTTTCCCCCAGCATCGCTCCATACCACGGTTTCCCCCAGCATCGCTCCATACCACGGTTTCCCCCAGCATCGCTCCATACCACGGTTTCCCCCAGCATCGCTCCATACCACGGTTTCCCCCAGCATCGCTCATACCACGGTTTCCCCCAGCATCGCTCTTGACTTGGGCCTGACAGGTTAAGGAAACGACACAAAGCAGTTCTCTGCGTGGGATCCGTCCCCTCCTCCTGTTTACTCGGGTAATGTCGGCGCCTGCTGAGAGCGATCTGGTCAGCTCTCTGCAGCCACATTACTGCAGGAGCAGGAGCAGGCGGTCTGCAGCCACATTACTGCAGGAGCAGGCGGCGGAGGGGCACAGCAGCCCCTCCGCCGCCTGCCCTCCTCCTCACCGCTATTTAGGAAACTTGTGGGTTCTTTGTAGAGCCAGAATGATGTGTTCATGAAATGACAGCACACAGGCAAGAGTGGAGCAAACCAGAGGCTCCAGGCAAGGCATTCTGTATGACAGTGTTGGTCAAGTTACTTTCAAAATGTAATATACTACATATTACACCTTCATTTGAAAGTAATAAGTTACTTTACAATATTACTGTCTGTGTAGAGTAACTCGTTACTTATGACACTACTTTTGTATTACTTTTACCAAAACAACAGCAGCAGCAGAAGGACATCGCCGCCCCGGAACCATCCCGAAAAATAATTTCAACCGCCTTGAAGTCAGTGTAAACAATCCAAAATTCGAAATGTTATTCTTTTCCTTTGTTATTGTCATCTATAGTGGTTATTTGCATAAAAACACAGTTTGATTAGGGAATTATTGTATCTTTATTTAAATATGTGCTTTGATTAAAAAAAATGTTTTAACTCAATTTGTAACTTGAGTTACTTGACAAAGTAACTGGTATAATATTACTGAAATCCTATAAGTAATAAGTTACCTTACTGAGTAACGGCTAAAAGTAATATATTACATGTAATATGTTACTTTTGTAATGAGTTACCCCCAACACTGGTGTTAGATGATACCAGGATGGTTATTTTCCTGTCAAGTTGTTGTTCAGCTCACAACTGGACCCAGAACAAGGTACATGGCTGTTGGTTAGCTCTGTTTGTAATTTGGGCTTTTCCATGACTGGCAAATAGCGTGACATTGAATTGATCATGTCCACATTTCTGCAATCATACAGAAATAAAACAATGAGGGATATCTGCTGTTACATTTAGGCTTGGCTTATGATGGCCTACAAGCACATGTTATTGATTTGACATCATATTTAACACATTTTATGGGAGGAAAGCTCAAACTTACCACTGGCTTTGTTGCTTTGCTCTGACGTTTTATTCTCTGGAAGGGAAACAAGGCAGTAAGTCAATTAAATGCTGGGTAGTTTTTTTTTTTTTTATGTGTGTTGATACTTTTGTGAAGTAAATCTAAAATCTAAAAAACACAAAACACAAAAACACAAAGATGAACAAGTTGAGAATGTGACATCAAAAGTGACTTTATCTAGGCTACTGCAAAACACATCGTTTACCCAGTAGGCGGTTATATTTTGTTTGAAATGCCTCCTTTTTGAAGTAATCTCCACAATCTGTGTGTGAGGGTTGGGTCAAGATTTTGGGTCAAAATAGTCTGAATCAAAGCCATTCATGAATGGATGGGAAGTGGAACTGGAAATAAATGCATTCACTGTACACAGGGCCAGTGAGGGGGTGCACACAGGGCCAGTGAGGGGGGGGGGTGCACACAGGGCCAGTGAGGGGGGGGGGTGCACACAGGGCCAGTGAGGGGGTGCACACAGGGGCAGTGGGGGGGTGCACACAGGGCCAGTGAGGGGGTGCACACAGGGGCAGTGAGGGGGTGCACACAGGGGCAGTGGGGGGGGGTGCACACAGGGGCAGTGGGGGGGTGCACACAGGGGCAGTGAGGGGGTGCACACAGGGGCAGTGGGGGGTGCACACAGGGGCAGTGGGGGGGTGCACACAGGGGCAGTGAGGGGGGTGCACACAGGGGCAGTGAGGGGGTGCACACAGGGGCAGTGAGGGGGTGCACACAGGGGCAGTGGGGGGGTGCACACAGGGGCAGTGGGGGGGGGTGCACACAGGGGCAGTGAGGGGGTGCACACAGGGGCAGTGAGGGGGGTGCACACAGGGGCAGTGAGGGGGTGCACACAGGGGCAGTGGGGGGGGTGCACACAGGGGCAGTGGGGGGTGCACACAGGGGGAGTGGGGGGGTGCACACAGGGGCAGTGGGGGGGTGCACACAGGGGCAGTGAGGGGGTGCACACAGGGGCAGTGGGGGGGTGCACACAGGGGGAGTGGGGGGGTGCACACAGGGGCAGTGGGGGGGTGCACACAGGGGCAGTGAGGGGGTGCACACAGGGGCAGTGGGGGGGGCACACAGGGCAGTGGGGGGGGGGGCACACAGGGGCAGTGGGGGGGTGCACACAGGGGCAGTGAGGGGGTGCACACAGGGCCAGTGAGGGGGTGCACCAACTTGGTTTCACATGTTAATTTTGCACACAAATCATTGCTGTGTCAATACATTACCACATATCCTGGACATTGCTGGGAATTTAACATAAATACATAACTTTAAGGGCGGAAAAATCCTATAACTATTCTATAGAGCAACATAAAAGCACATAATTTATGTTAAAAAAAAACTATATTTACCTGTGCAGCCACTGTTTTAGCTGTATTATACCTGTAGTAGGCTATATGCAGAGAAACCCAAATTGGGAAACAGCTTTTTAAAATGTTCAGTAAATCATATTCCATGTAACAGCCTACCATTATTTCATGTTATATGTGAAAGATTGATTGATCGATTGATTGATTGATTGATTGATTAATCGATTGATCGATTGATCGATTGATTGATTGATTTTTTGTGTGCATCAATGAAGAAATTATTGTTTTCATTTAATGGTCATTGGGAGAGAGAAAACAGTTATATGGAGTCCACGATTAACTGCAACACACAATTTGTTCAGTCGATTTCATTAAATGTGCAATTGGGGGTGGGGGGTGCTGGTGCAAGTTAAAAGGTCACCCAAAAGGTAACCTGTTTACCTAGGTATTGCAGATAGGCCCAGGATTAAAGGTAGCCTGCTTACCTAGGTATTGCAGATAGACCTAGGATTAAAGGTCGCCTGCTTACCTAGGTATTGCAGATAGACCCAGGATTAAAGGTCGCCTGCTTACCTAGGTATTGCAGATAGACCTAGGATTAAAGCCTACTTACCTAGGTATTGCAGATAGACCTAGGATTAAAGCCTGCTTACCTAGGTATTGCAGATAGACCTAGGATTAAAGGTAGCCTGCTTACCTAGGTATTGCAGATAGACCTAGGATTAAAGGGAGCCTGCTTACCTAGGTATTGGAGATAGACCTAGGATTAAAGCCTGCTTACCTAGGTATTGCAGATAGACCTAGGATTAAAGGTAGCCTGTTTACCTAGGTATTGCAGATAGACCTATGATTAAAGGTAGCCTGCTTACCTAGGTATTGCAGATAGACCTAAAGCCTGTTTACCTAGGTATTGCAGATAGACCTAGGATTAAATGTAGCCTGCTTACCTAGGTATTGCAGATAGACCTAGGATTAAGGTAGCCTGCTTACCTATTGCAGATAGACCTAGGATTAAAGGTAGCCTGCTTACCTAGGTATTGCAGATAGACCTAGGATTAAAGGTAGCCTGCTTACCTAGGTATTGTAGATAGACCGAGAGACCTAGGATCTGGTGTGCCCAACCAGGTGGCTGCAAAACACCCAGGACAGCGCAACAGAGCTAAACACCAACATGTGCGCTCAAAAAATCATGAATTTCGAGCGCACAATATCAATTTACGCGCACATATAAAATACAATACGATATAAAAAGCTATTTTTCCTCCACAATGCTGGTCACTCCCGTGCTCAGAAGCGTTCCAAGACTTTTCTTTCAGTTTTCACACAAAACTGCCAAAGTATCACCCTCACCTGTAGAAGAACGGTCTTTGCTCCAAGCTGTGCATCATATTCCCTCGATAATCCCTCTTGCACATAAAACGTGAATATGAATAAAAGGCAGTGAATCTTGAAAGTCATCCTGTCCATAATAACAGCCTAGAGGTTTTAGCCTCCAAAATGCGGTGAAGAACTGCCCAAGTCCCAGCGCTCTCTCTCTCTCTCTCTCTCTCGCACGCACGGTGCCGTGGGAGTGGAGGAGCAGCTCTGCGCAGGACGCGGTGCGAAACTTCACATTTTACACCAGTTATTCTTTGCAAGGGGCCGTCTCTCTCCCCCTCCCTCAGCTGAATGTCAACGGCTGGGAAGCGCCGAAATAAAAGAATAAAAATAAAACGACACAGACACGAACACAATAGAAGGATAAAAGTGTTCTGGCAGGATGCCCAAAAGCTGTGAAGTTCAGTCAGAAAGTGTCCCGCTAGCTGGGTTCAGCTCGCTGCGCCCTCGCTTGTGTTCGGCACTACTGGACATTTCGCGGACTGCTGCAACCGGACAGCATGAAATTATTAACCCATGAATGTCGACTGCTGGTGGGAACATTTTTCTCCTCTGTAGCCATAGCTATTTCTATTTCCATAGCGCTTCTCCACGGGTGTTGCTGGCTAACATCACAATAGAGCTGCCAAGCCAAAACAAAATGAAGTCTCTGTTTTATTGTGTCCTTTATTTTCTGAATATAGCCATTAGGCCTATAGCCGGTAACACTTCATAATACTGTAACACAAAAAATGGGTAGTTACTGAGGAACGAGTAAGGAACGAACCATTAGTTCATGAATAGTTAATGATTAGTTAATGAGTAGTTGATAGGTAGTTCCTTAATGGTAGTTACTTAAGAACTGACCATTAGTTACCATGTTAACGAACCAGTAAGTAATGATTACTTCCCTAATTTTTTTTTTTTTTATATGTTTTCATTCACTAGTTCATTAATAGTTAATGGGTAGTTCCTTAAAGATCCTTAATGGTAGTTACTTAAGAACTGACCATTAGTTCCCATGGTAGTTACTAAAGAACTGACCATTAGTTACCATGTTAACGAACCAGTAAGTAATGATTACTTCCCTAAAATTTTTTATTTTTAATATTTCACTAGTTCATGAACAGGTAGTTCCTTAAGAACTGACTATTAGTTACCATGTTCGTGAGCATGACTCCACCAAATACTTACCAGTTGTTCATGAGTACTCATCGTTACTTCATGATTACCTTACCATTACTTACCATGTTAGTGCATCATTACTTCCTGCTTACTTTACCATTAGTTCCCATGTTTGTGCCCCCTCAAGTGAAGCAGTACATCTTACTGAGTAGTTACTAAGGAATACACCATTACTTCCTGCTTACTTTACCATTAGTTCCCATGTTTGTGCCCCCTCAAGTGAAGCAGTACATCTTACTGAGTAGTTACTAAGGAATACACCATTACTTCCTGCTTACTTTACCATTAGTTCCCATGTTTGTGCCCCCTCAAGTGAAGCAGTACATCTTACTGAGTAGTTACTAAGGAATACACCATTACTTCCTGCTTACTTTACCATTAGTTAACATGTTTGTGCCCCCTCAAGTAAAGCAGTACATCTTACTGAGTTGTGAGTAAGGAATATACCATTACTTCCTGCTTACTTTACCATTACTTAACATGTTAGTAAGCATCACCTTACCGAACAAATATGTCTCAATTGTTAATGACCATGCAACATTACATCTTCCTTCTACATTCTTAGGGGTCGGGTAGGGGTTAAATTAATCCACACTTATTATATACCTAATTCTAACCCATCAGGGGGAAATATGAAAAACAAGTACAACAGGAGGAAGTCAAAAATGTTTTTACCACTGTCCTCCTGTCCTGTCAAGATGGCAGCACAGATAGAAATGTACCTCCAACAGATATGGGACACAACACATTTGGAACAAGCACATTAAAGAAAAAACAAATCCAACTGAGCCAATAAAGACAAATAAAACAGCCTTGTTAGCCACAGCGCTCCCCTCAGGAGAGAAAGGGATAGTTCATCACTGTGGCCTCCACACGGTGATGAACTATCCCCTCCTCTCTACAGCGGAGAGTCGTGCTCACTGAGGCTGACTGCTGGACTTTGAAAATGTAAATAGTATAATAAATAAACAAATTATAAAATCTGCATAAATAAGGAGAAAAAAACCTGCCTTGTTAGCTCGAATTGGGAAGAGTGTACCCCAGAGGAGAGGAAGAGACAGTTCATCACTGTGGCCTCCACACAGTGATGAACTTTCCCCTCCTCTCTACAACGGAGTCGTACTCACGGAGGCTGGAAAGCAGCAGAAAAATATTCCTCTGGGAGTTCTTTAATGACTCTGAATAAAGTGCTTTGTGATATGAAATGTTGATATGAAATGTACAGGTGAGAGATCCTGTCAACATGGCAGCAAATATTAAAAACAAATAACAGCTGCAACAATCAAGTTATAACCAATACACCACCTCCTTTTTTGCACATTAAATAAAAAAACAATCTAAACCTCTGTGTCTCTCCCTTCAGTGACAGTTACATACGGACAGAGAAAAATCAGCCTTGTTAACTACAATTGGGAACAACGCTCCCCACAGGAGGGGACAACATGACATCTTCCTTCTACATTCTTAGGGGTCGGGTAGGGGTTAAATGAATCCACACTTATTATACTGGATACCTAATTCTAACCCATCACGGGGAAATATGAAAAACAAGTGCAACAGGAAGTCAAAAATGTTTTTACCACTGTCCTCCTGTCCTGTCAAGATGGCAGCACAGATAAAAATGTATCTCCAACAGATATGGAACACAACATTTTATTTAAATGTTTTTTTTGTTACGGTTAAGGTATCAGACCACCGGTGAGGATATCCTGGACATATCGAAATCTAACAAAGTGGTTGAAGTGCATACAGAACACCAGAGGACCAGCAAAACATGGAGTCCAGCAGGCAGCCTCACTGAGCACAGCGCTCCCCTCAGGAGAGGAAGGGACAGTTCATCACTGTGGCCTCCACACGGCGATGAACTTTCCCTCCCTCTCTAAAGCGGAGAGTCGTGCTAAGTGAGGCTGACTGCTGGACTTGGAAAATGGAAGTTGTATAATAAAATAAAATAAATGTTTTTTGCATAAATAAGGAGAGAGGAAAAGCTATAATTGCACCCTACAGGAGAGGACGGTGATGAACTTTCCTTTCCTCTCTACAGCGGAGTGTCCTGCAATAAAATGGAGCAAAACATGGAGTCCAGCAGGCAGCCTCACTGAGCACAGCGCTCCCCTCAGGAGAGGAAGGGACAGTTCATCACTGTGGCCTCCACACGGTGATGAACTTTCCCTCCCTCTCTAAAGCGGAGAGTCGTGCTAAGTGAGGCTGACTGCTGGACTTGGAAAATGGAAGTTGTATAATAAAATAAAATAAATGTTTTTTGCATAAATAAGGAGAGAGAAAAGCTATAATTGCACCCTACAGGAGAGGACGGTGATGAACTTTCCCTTCCTCTCTACATCGGAGTGTCCTGCAATAAAATGGAGCAAAACATGGGAGTCCAGCAGGCAGCCTCACTGAGCACAGCGCTCCCCTCAGGAGAGGAAGGGACAGTTCATCACTGTGGCCTCCACACGGCGATGAACTTTCCCTCCCTCTCTAAAGCGGAGAGTCGTGCTAAGTGAGGCTGACTGCTGGACTTGGAAAATGGAAGTTGTATAATAAAAATAAAAAAATCTACAGCGGAGTGTCGTTTCGCTACACTTTGTACTGTCGGCATACGTCATCCAGCAATTGTCCAAGCGGACCATCCTTGTGCTCATTGGCAAGCCAATGTGTCCACTCAATGAGAAAAAGGTGCTCTTTTAGCTTTTCCTCAGTTCGATTCCCACGGAGTCTCCACACCTGAGACTTGTATGTGGACCATGAGCGTTCAATGTTTTGTGTGTGGGCCCCTGTGTTTGGGTTCACAAAAGAGCGGCTATGATTTACTGAGAAATGATTGTATCCAGCATTGTCCAGCGCGTTCATATATACTCTCCACTCATCTGAGATTATCGTGGTCCCTTGGCGCACATGTCGTGTAATGAGTGGCATCAAGTATTGGCGTGATCGCTTCTTCACCAGGCGAAGAATGGGTCTTCTCCTGTCACCTTTCAGCCCAAGCATTCCGAAGACCCACTTTCTCCTCATCCAGGTCCTCCCAACTCTCCCTCTAGCATACTGTAACAAATCAGCAAAAAGACAATTTTACACACATAATTTTTGTCTTGGTAAAATACAGAGTATATTCACTAAATATTGGATTCATTTCTCATCCCTGTTTATCCCTTTTAAAGAAATGACACTGATTTGTGTCCTCGAGGCACAAATCTGGCGTCAAGTTACTTTTTTAGAACCCACGAAAAGCACAAATAAAATAAATTAAATCCTGCATTTTTCCCTCTTTTTATGTTACCACTACCATAGCAGAATTAATTCATGACTTCTATTAGGCATTCATCCTTTAAATTATGACTCCACACAAGCAAGAGTAATTCAAGTTACTCCCTGGTTTGCCTGCACACAGCGCATGCGCCGTTTGCTGCAAACCTTGGCAAACCAGGAAGTAACTGGTTATACTCGGTTACTCTTTGTCTGTTTTGAGGCGCTGTGCGAATTCACTGTGCCAGGCGAAAATGTTTGGAAAGTATTTCCGGCTATCTATTTACCTATCTCAAATGATCGCTTCTCGTATATTTTGATTCATATTTCATCGCTGGGTTAGTACACGGATCTCAACATGTACATTGAGCTTTTTGGCGCTGTTGAAATGTGTTTTTGGTGATTTGAACGGGAGTATGCAATTGTTCTATTACCCCCCATTCATTTTGGAATCTAACTAACTGGAGGGGTGGATTTGGTTTATTAAAAGGATCCCCATTAGCTGCCGCCGAGACGTCAGCTAGTCTTCCTGGGGTCCAAGACAAAATATACATTACATGACACAATTAAAATACAAAAACACACAGTAAGAGAATAGAAGACAGAATAAACAACAAATCTAAGCTAAGACAAACAGCATGGTCAGCTATCTATCTAGCTCACTCTGAACTGCACGGTGAGTGAAGACAAAGACAGTGTTTATCATGTTTAGATATGGGCTATGTGGCAAATGGCCTGAACCCCAAAAAAGTTGGCCCATCCCTTTAATTATGTTCTCTGTGTAGTGTATTTTTTTTTTGTATTGGGCATTTTTCCTTTATTGGATAGGACAGTTGGCAGACAGGAAAGATGGGGAGAGATAGTGGATGACATGCGGCAAAGATCCACAGGTTGGATTCGAACCAGGCTTGGACTAACAGGCAATGTACACTGCCTCTGGAACAGATGCGGTACGGCTGCGAACAGACCCACACTCATGTAATCCGTCAGACTTATGCGGGATCCAACAAAAATAGAACAGGTGCGTAATTTTTCCGTACCGCATGTATCCGGGCAGTTTTACCTGATCCGCAACGCAGCCGTAACGCAACTGGTGTACATTGCCTGTAAGCCTTTGTGGTATGCGTTCTAACAAGTGAGCCACTGGGTCGCCCCACATTTTAAATGACTTAAGTAGAATATTTATTATTAACCTTACTCAAGTACGAGTAAAGTATAGCATTATACAAATACTTAAAATGTACAAATCCTCCAAAAACTACTCAAGTATTTGTACTTGAGTACTTTCCTTTTCTGCTAACAATGTGTGACTAAACCCTACACCACACCCACTAAATCTCATTAACCAGATTCAGGGTTGCCACTCTTTTGTAACAATAGATTTCAAGCACTTTTCAAGGACACATTATTTCTGGAACAGAGATGTTCACAGATACATACAAGTCCTCGAATGCAAATTTGTTTCCAGTCATGCTTACAGATTGGAATGAATCAGTAAACTCAAAGCAATATCGAGCAGCAATGATACAGTACAGTAGGCTACGAGCCGGAGAGTAATACTGTAAGTAAGAAAGTATCAAGCTTGGCCCGCAATTTTGAGATGGAGTGCACGAGGACCAAACTCAGATTCAGGGAGGATAAATTCAAGCAATTTTAAGGACCTATTTATTAGTTCTTTATTTTTATTTAAATAATAATCAAAGTGCTTGATTACTTTTTTTTACATTCAAGCACTTTCCAGACCTGTGGCAACCCTGCGGATTGTAGTAACATTCACCTCAATGGTCTAGGACAGTGGTTCTCAACTGGTGTAGCCTCAGGACCCACTATTTTCCTTGTCATGAAGTCGCGACCCAAATTTCAGATTTTTTTTAAACCACTCAAATATATTGCACAAAAAATAGCGCATTAATTTAATACACAATGCCTTCATGCATATAAACCTCAAATGAACAAAAAAGTGCAACAGAAGTGCAACTAGGGCTAAAAACCAATTGAAATAAGGCAGACTTGAATTACAGGCCTATATGTTTTTAAATTTAAACCAGTCAAACTGGTCATGCTCAGAAAGTCTTATTTGAACTGTATGAAATATGAAATAAAAGGCAGACTTATCTTGAATTACATGCCTATATGTTTTTAAACAAGTTAATAATAATAATAAAACAAGTTAACCTGGTCATGCTAATCCAGTTTCAATAGTCTGAATTTAACTACCGGTAATATGAAATAAAAAGGCAGACTTTTCTTGAATCACCGGCAGGCTATATGCTTTTTAGTTAAACTGGTCATAACTTTTAATTAAACTGGGGCCATGCTAATCCAGTTTCAATCATCTGAATTGAACTAAAATTAAATATGAAATGAAAAGGCAGACTTCTCTTGAATTACAGGCAGAGCATATGCTTCAGCTTGTTAAACAAGTAAAACTGGTCAGGCTTTTTTTTTTTTGGGCCAATGTCCGCGACCCAATCAAAACGGCCCCGCGACCCACCTTTGGGTCGCGACCCACCAGTTGAGAAACGCTGGTCTAGGATGTAGTTGCACATTACACTTGGCCTCAAAGTGTCATACAGACCTTTCTCTTGTGGCAGAAGTTGCTTTCATCAATCATTACAAACTCCCTCCGTCCTCCCAGAGTCTGTCCCATCCTCCTTTTGCGTCTCTTCATTGATGTTTTGCAGACATTCCTCAATTTTGTACTCATCATGGAGAGAGTACAACTGCTTCTTGGAAAGCCATCCTGCATCATATCAATCTGACGCAGTCTCAGGCCCTGGGAAAATCTGAAAAGGTGTAAGCATAAATATTAAAAAATATTAAAATATAAATATAAAAGGGGGCCATTTTTAAATGCAGGATGGCAGGGGCAGAGGAGGCCCCCAGGAACAGCGCCAGGCTGTGAAGCAAATTGAACATGGTGGCCAAGCTCGGTATTGCTCGGCATGTGACGCTATGCAGCCCAGAAAGAGAAATTCTCATCCACTTACATGGGGAAAGCAGCAGCTGTTAAGCCCTACGTACCTGTAGATGTACTTGAGCCAACAGAACAGAGAGATTTTTGACTTCGAAAAGAATGAGCCTGTCCTCACTGACTTCTTCACCTGTTTCCCTCGGTGGCTCTTATGACGGCACAGCCTGAGTTGAGTGGGAAAAAGTAGAATATACATACATAAATAAACAACGTAGTATGGTCATCCACATTTTAGGTGAAGTCCCTGGAAACCAAAATCCACAAAAACCTTCTAACTATTAAATGTAGGGTCTTATGTGAGTAATTGTAATAACTTTGTAACTGTAACTTTTCTGCAAGGTCTGGATTTCCACTTCCTCATTGAAGAAAGCGATGCGCGCGGTGCTAAACTGAATGATCTTATCGTGTCATAAGATTTGGCCAATCACAGCGCTCGCTCAGTGTCTGTCTGTCTCCCTCCCACCAGAGCCGTACCTCCCGCTCTGTGTGCCTGACTGCCTGTGTATGCTGCCTGCTCTCTGTCTGTCTCTGTCTCTGTCTCTGACACACACACACACACACACACACACACACACACACACACAGTCATTATTATAATGCATTGCTCAATAGTTTTCACCCATTAATTTCATTTTTTGTAGTTGTAGCTGCATGTTTCACTTATTACTCTATTGTTTCTTGTTATTTGTCATCCCATTATATGTATTACATGTTATTTTTTATAGCCTACAGATAAGTTCTGAACATTGTATATTGAAAAAAGGCTTGTATTGCTTGTATTATTTATATGGACAATACGAGGGATCAGCCAAGCAGCATTTTGGTAAACAAACCCCATCACTGGGTGGCAACCCTATGGAGCCTGAGTTTGAGCGTCTGACCGTGTTTATAAACTGCGACAGTTCACACAACTTCAACACGACATGCATATATTATACATCAAACTCTTGAGCTAATTCTGCTCTCACTCAGAATGTCTAAATATAAGCAATGTGATGTATACTTTGAGATATTAACGTTTGTTTGGCACAACTCTACTAGTTAACTGCTGCAGGGTTACGCATTTTTGGGTGGCAATGACATCACGCTGATTCGTCCTATACTAATATTAATAATAAATAATAATGAAAAAACCAAAAGGAAAAAAGGAAGTTATTTTGGGGGAAGATGATAGTCTGAGTAATGGGCTGAACATTTCTAAATAAATGTGGTGTTCTTATGCGGAACTAGAGGGGCGTACAATTATTCATAAACAGTTGGCTATGTTTTCATAAAAGGTCTCAATTTGTATTTTAACATACCATGTGCAACAGTTTACCATATACTAGTACAGGCATTTTACCTGATAGGTGGGTCAACCTCACACAAATAGCATGAGAAAGTGTTACTGTTCTAGTCTCAGAAATATGTAATTTATAACATAAAAAGTCATAAGAAATCCAAGTGGTGGAAACTTTTGAAAATCACATGAATATGATCCTATCAAACTGACAGAACAGGTGAATAGGATAAACTTTTTAATTAATAGATATCACCATGAAACTCACCAGTTGATTACTTCCATTAAGACAAGTATTTTTTGTATTACAAGTTTCTTGAAACTATGTTTAATTGTGTGAATGAGGCATAAATGTGTGATAATTTGCTTACAATTCAAGATATCTGAACATTGGATAAAGCCTGGTTCAAAATTATTTGTTAGATTTAGTTGACATATTAGAGCCAGTTAGTTAGTTAGTTAGTTATAAAATGTGCAGTACATATTAGACATATTAGAGCCAGTTAGTTAGTTAGTTAGTTATAAAATGTGCAGTACATTCGCTTACCCTGCTAGCCGGGCGCTCAGCTAATGGTCATGAGCGAGGAGCGCCCAGCTAGCAGGGTAATACATTCGCACACGATGAGAAAAGTCGGGAAAGGCCTACCATTGTTGTCCATCTGTGTTGGATGCTGTAGCCAGCTTCATCTTGTGTCTGCAGACAACGCATTTTATTTTATTTTTTAGAAGACGCCTTTTCTGCAGCCACTTAACCAGCTTCTCTTTGTCCCTTTGCGTCTGTCTGACCTCACAAAGAGATCGTACTTTTTCGTGCAGAGTGCGACCCATTCTTCTTTTCTTCCAACGCCAATTTGCCAACACGAGGCACGTCCACTTGACAGGATGCGCTCCGATCAGGAAGTCCCCCCAACTTCTTCTTCTTCTTTTGTGTTTTATGGTGGTTGGCATCCTGTTGCATTACCGCCACCTACTGTATTGTAGCAGCTTTACAACTTAAAACTCCCCCAACAGCAAGAGAGCGGACGAAAGCGGAAACACATTCTGCTCCTTTAGCACCAGAGCTCTGCGAACTAGCAGAACCAATGAAATGAAAAGACATTTGACCTATTTGCTATAGGATGACACACCACTGAAAGAGATTTATAATATTCCTATAGTAATTAGTAATTGTGTGCCTCCGAAATTATTATACATTACGTTCAACCCAAAGCCTTAAAATCGACACTTTTCTACAAGATTCTACAAGGTACTTCCTCATTGAAGAGAGCAGTGCGCGAGGTGCCCAAATGCAAAATCTTATGATGTCATAAACTCTATGTACACGCGCGCAACTCGCCCTTCTCCGCTATGCTTCTCTCTCTCTCTCTCTCTCTCTCTCTCTCTCTCTCTCTCTCTCTCTCTCTCTCTCTCTCCTCGGGACTAGTGAGAGAGAGAGAGAGAGAGAGAGAGAGAGAGAGAGAGAGAGAGAGAGAGAGAGAGAGAGAGAGAGAGAGAGGGCAGGAAAAAAAATCACAAAAAGATTTTGATCCACACTCCATACCAGTTGGTGGCGTTTGCTATTTCTATAATTCGTTGTTTGCTAACCACCAATACAGCAGAAAAAGAAGAAGAAGAAGAACGTTGGGACTGGGCAATGTGGCCATGCTGCTGGGGGAGTTTAGAACATGAAATAGATTCCACTATAAAGAAGACATCAAACTCCAGTAGGTGGCGGTAATGCACAAAAAGTTGTTTGCCAACCGCCATAAAACAATAGTAGTAGAAGAAGAAGAAGAAGAAGTTTCGAAAATGGAACAAGCTCGAAAAAGTCAGCGGGACAGAAAGAAGCCAGCCAAGATCATGGATGACGGTGGATATATACTGTGTAAGTAACCACATTTTTTGGACTTTTTATAAGCTACTACTCAGCATTGGCTCGGTTTGTAAAATTGGACAATACTCCCGTGCCAGTTCAATACCTTCAGTTAGCTAGCGTTAACACAACACGTGCTTGACTAAAGAAAGCTAACTTTCGCCAGCTAGCTATTTAGCCGTCCAGGTTGCAACATTGGCTAGCTTAGTAAAATTGGACAATATTCCCAAGCCAGTTCAATACCTTCAGTTAGCTAGCGTTAACATTACCCCGCTAGCCGGGCGCTTCTGGCTCATAATGCGCTCGTATGAGCCAGAAGCGCCCGGCTAGCGGGGTAAGCGTTAACACAACACGTGCTTGACTAAAGAAGCTAACTTTCGCCAGCTAGCTATTTAGCCATCCAGGTTGCAACATTGGCTAGCTTAGTAAAATTGGACAATAATCCCCATCCAGTTCAGTAACTGCGCTATGGTAACATGACACGTGCTTCACCAAACGAAACTAACCTTCACTAGCTAGGACATATTTTTGGGTTGCTGTGAGTGAGTTACAACCTTACTATTTAATGGAACATGCCAACATTTTGGGGAGATTCGCCTATCTGCCATATTCCTGATGGAAAGACGAGAAGATATATGTCCACGTCTTTTCTTGTCTGTGCATTATAAAGTAATCACTGTGCCATTATGCTAGTTAGCTTTACACAAATTAATGTAGTCTGCTGTGCTGAGCTAGCATACCCCGTAAAATGTACCCACTGCCCACCTGTATATCCCAATCCTTCTCTAGTGTATTGTGCTGCAGCTAACGTAAAAATAACGTTACATTGAAAGTGAAGAAATGTGCTTGAAAGTGAAGAAATGTGCTTGAATTTTACATTTAAATAGCTGTACGAACCCAGACGTTCTTTTTTCTTTCAAATAAGTACACTTGTTGACAAACTGTAAGAGCGTCAGCGTCTCCTATCCAACTATGATTGTGCTTCAACTAACGCTAAAGTTATAATTGATGATGCAATGTTTCCACTTGGTTTAATTGCTAAAAACACTGTTACCTTTCTAGTAGTATATCGTTTTAATCATTCACTTCACGGTGGTCATTAGCATCGCGCTAGTCTACCCATTTGCAGGACCTGCCAATATACACATACAGTACACACACAATACACACTGTGTATATAGCCTACATGTATATTTCTTTTGACAATGTCAAGGCCTATTTTAATCACCCACTTTAACTCTTTTGCATGAATTGGTGTTTCTTAAATGCCTTGTGGTTGAGTTCAAGGGATCCTCTTTCATTTGACCAAGCTTCCTGCCCTGCTGTTGAGCATTGACCAATGCTGTATTTGAACAATGAATGCTTGCTATGCTGGTACCACTTATATTGATCAGACACACCCATCACATAATCATAATTAGATCAAGGACATAGTGTTACAGTATTAAAGCTTTTACATGGTATGCTGTCTGCTATACTTGAGTTTATGTAATTTGTCTGATATTTAACTTATTTAACAACAGAAGTAACTCCAGAGTGACCTTACGAATGCAGCTATGGGCTTGTCAAGTGTCGCCCATGCAAGCTCGCTCCACAGCTTTGTCTCAGCAAAATCATTTTCCTAAACTATGTGGACATTTTAATGACCATGTATTCATATGAAATTGGATGTGTAGACTGCTAGACATGTAATTCAACATCACTAGCTGAAATGAAAAGCCTCACAAAAAGACCGGAACGCGCATCAGTCGTCCTTGTCCAGGTTTGGGAAATGTGTGTGTTTGGAATGAAATCCCGTTACATGCTTTCACCTAGCTATCTTTAGTCAACTCACATCACTGTTGTCTCTTTGCCATTCCAGCAGACAAGGATGATCCAGCAGGTGACCAGGAATCAGGCCCCCAAAAAGGTAGTAAATTCTGCTTTCACAACAACAAATGTGGATTTGTTTGCACAGGTTTTTACTGGACTGTAATAGTAAGTCCCAATGATTCATATTCACTCATTCTGCAAACGAATGGTCTCTCTCTAATCAGTCCCTGGGATATTGCACACTGTCAAATTGCGACTGCAGACTGGACCAATGATGTTTAAAAAAAACATGTGACTACATTTCCTATGAAATTTGAGCCATCTGCCTCCTGCCCTGTTTATATTGGACACTTGCCTGTATTATGTGTGTTTACCAGATTGGGAAGTTGGCTTGGGCGCTATTAAGGTATAGACGGTTTTAACTTGACAACAAAAACATTCTAAATTGAACCCCCGGTCACTTCCTGTTGCAGTGTTTGCTATGGACATAAAAGAAAAAAAAACATTCAAGTGCAGGACTGACCATTCAGTGAAAACCGTCTATACAGCTGAGCAGCGAAAACAAAAGTAATGATGTCGAGTGAATATCAGTTTGCCGAATGCTGAGAAAAAGGAAGTGCAGTGGGGTTGCACTCTGGTGAAAACTGGGGTATTTAGATTAGGGTTGTGCGATGTCACCAAAATATCCATCGTGATTGTTTCACAGTCAAACATCGTGATTAACGATGGCATCGTCATTTATGCCATCAGCTGCTGCTATGCACGTTAAAAGCAGGACAGCTGAGCTCTTCATGAGACCGACAGGCAGGCTACTTAGAGCGGTGGAAATGGGCCATACGCTACTGCACAGAGCCAGGCGACTCAAGCAGTACTGCTGTAACAGCTAGCAGTAACCTAGCTGCTGCTGCTGTTGTATTTCTCTCTCAACTCTCTCCAGTCTCCTCAACTGTCTCTTATTAGGTTCAAAAGCCCACGCGAATCTAACGTTATATATGCCAGTAATGCTGTCACTTTTCTGCCAGCTAGTTAAATTCAACACACACACGTTGTTGATCAGGATCTGACTGTAACGTTAACGTTAGACTATTTGTTTTGCGCCGTTCAATATTGCTAGTGCTGTATCAATCAACTTCAACTTTCACTTTGGAAACAGGCGAGTCAAATTCACATTTGAAGACTTGTACTCACTGTGGGTTGAAAACAGGAAAGAACGTCAAGTTTCTTCTTTCTCTTAAAAGTTTTCACAACAAAAGAGCTGACTTCTCATGCGCGGGGGACGCCCCGGCGACATTAAACAAGCGCTCCCAGTGCAGAGAAGCAGTAGAGCGGAGGAGGGGGAGGCTTATCTGAGTCTGAGTCTGAACTGGGTGCGCTCGTTTATGCTGCCAGCGCGTCCCCCACGCGTCACGGTAAGTGGACTTGGTATGTTTTATTATTAAAACGGCACAAATTTAATTCGAACAGATAATTAATCACGATGATCCGATGTAGAAGGCTCAGAGGTCGATGGGGGGTCGGCCAATCACGATGGTCGATGCCATCGTCCATCGTGCCATCCCTAGTGCGCAGGCGCAGCTGAGAGAACAATGGCAACTGAAGGTGCCAGAACGGCTGGACTCTTAGCCTAAATATCTACATTTTTTTTTTATGGCAATTTTTTTTATTTTCAATACGCCACTTGTTTTTTTGTTTTTTTTACCTTATTAATAGGCGTGTTTCAAGAACCCTGTTAATAACCTTCCCCCAATATGTGTTCCATAACCTAATTTATGCAAAATTACTATTATGGCAGAACCATGATTGATGGTCTAGACTATATGAAAGTCTTCTGTGCCCAACGCTGACTTCTCATGAAGAAGAAAAGTCCATCTGTCCATAGTTGATCTGCTTGAAGCATTGGAAGTGTTCCATTGGTTCATTAACTCATTGAGTGCCAGCCACTTTTGGAGAACGGATGCTCCCAGTGCCAGAGTTTCAGAGCGTTTTCAGTGATTTCTCGAGGCCCACAGAATATTGTGTGATATTACTATGTAAACACTGAACACGCACAAAGAACGATGAGACTCTATTCTATCATCTGCAAAAAAAAGTTTATTGATCCCATTTTCCGTTCTTTAGTTATGAGCCGGAGAAGATAGCTTGATTCATCCAAAAACAGCAATTTCTTTCTAGAAGCTGAGATAATTGGCCTTTTGTGAAATTAAACATTTCAAGCACATCACTGACTCTGAAGCTAATCTTTTCTAATGTAGTCACACCTCAAAAATAATTTCCTTCAATAAAACAGTGAAGGCCAGGGAATTCTGTTTGGCAGAATAATATTTTTTAGCTACAACCAGCAGCGCTGGCCCCTGCGTGCGCTGCTGGTTGCAGCTTCTTGCTGGTCTTGATTTGCTGCTGGTGGGCATCGGATATTCTGGCTTGCGTTTGTCAATCCTGTCCTGCTGCCTGGGTCTGTCTGGGTGTTGCGCGCTGCTCTGCGTGCCCCCCCCCCCCCCCCCCCCGCCCCGCCCCGCCCCGCCTCAACTGCACACTCCTCCTCCTGTCTGTGGTGGCTCTCTGCTGAGTTTGCTGTGCGCACAGTGAAGGGACATCGACATCCTGCTTTTTTACAGCGTTCCGCGTGTGTTTGTCACCGGCAACGATGCTTCCAGTTGAGAATAATAACAACTCCACGGTGTGGATGTGCGGATGTGCTGTCCGGCTCAATTGTGGGAGCAGATTGGCTGCTGCAGGCACAGCTGCAGTAACGTGCTTCAGCATATCGATGCATACGGATGCGATGCGATTTCCGTTTCCATAACGACTTCTTCTTTGTTTTTTCCTTGCCTTTCTGTTATGTGGAGAGCACTGTCGCCACCTAAGGGTTCTGTAAAATAGGTTAGACACATCCAATAGCTATAATATTTGTACATCAGAGGCAGAAGGCTTTGATCGACGCCCCACCGTCAAAAAACGCAATTGACGAACATGTCCGTCCTTGGCACTCTACGTTACTATTTGAAATGACGAACATGTCCGTCCTTGGCACTCAATGAGTTAAATATGCCATCAATCATGATGTGTATTCTTGCCTGAAAAGTATTGTGTTCTTTCCCCCTGCTGAAGGAGAGAGCCACGAGGACCCTGACAGTGACTCTGATAACTCTAAAAAGCCTTGCAGCTCCAAGGGCTCCACCAGAGGTGGGAGAAATAAAGGTAGAGTGGTGCCACACACCCAGAGAATACATCTACAACTCCACCGTGTCCTGGTGGATGTGGTAAAGCATAGATCCAAGTAGCTGCTCAATTTGGCTCAGTGTTGTCAGTGTGACAGCAATCTGGGCACCCAGGGTCTTATCATTGTGACGACTAATAAAGACTCTGGGACAGATTACCAAAATTTTGGTGTTTCTGTTGTAGAGCAGACGTTGCAATGCTTATAGTCAGACATCATATATGCATTTTATAGCTGTTTATAGAGATTAGCCAAAATGTGGTCTGGACCAAACTATCGATTGATGAACTCAAACTCCATTCTAATGTCAATCGGACTACAAATAATGACCAACGGTGCATGGAAGCCCAAATCTTTTTAGCGCAGACGTTCGCTCAGACTAGTCGACTATCAAAACCACTAGTCGAATAGTCTGTAACTAATAAAACGCCCAAAACTGAGCGCAATTTAATCTATATGGTTCAAACGTCCCCAAAAATATTGCCTGTATTTAAGAGCCATTTGAAACCGTTAATTACGTTCATCATAATCGTCAATATTCACAAAATATTGCGCTGTTTGAACGCTGTTGAACATTGCACATCAGAAAACATCAACAACTCACCCCAGCGCTGTGTATTCAGGCTAAATATTCATTCCACAGTCACGTTTGGTAGCCAGCCTGAAACAGCCAGAAAACTAGAGACACTCTCACAAAGCACTCTTAGCGGGCTGCGCACCAAAACACACAGTTTTCATTTTACATGATGACCATTTTGGGACCCGCCATGTAGCTGGTAGCAGAGCATGTGAGCGGCTCTTTCCACCCGCTCCAGCGCTCACAGCCGCTCCGCTGCAGACCGCACCCCACTCGGTACAGAATCCACCCGCTCGCACTCACCGCTCGGCTCAAAACAATAAAAGAGATAAAAAGGCCAGGGTGTTTTAATTTGTGTTTAAACGCCTGGGCAATGCGCATTGCTCATTACAAATAACATGAGCTCAGCAGAGTCGGCTGCATGTTGGTTTCTCTTCCTTCTCGTCTCGCCGCAGCTGGCAAGAAAATAGCGGGCGTGCACATGGCCACGCACCGATGCATACTGTTTCGAACATGATGTGATCGAAACTGGAGCGGTACTGAGCGGGTGATCGGTGCCGCTCCAACTTTGGCTCCGGTGCCACTCTGGTCCCCGCTCACCGCTCAAGCCAAAATACCCCCGCTCCACGTTCCGCTCCGCTCACATGCTCCGGCGGGTAGACCCCTGAGCGTCACCCGTCAAACGTAAAATCTGCTCAGCAATGGCGCTTGGCGGGTGCTAATTTCGGGCCCTGGCTGTACGCCTACTTTATTAGGTGGTAGCACTGGTTCTGTTAAGCAAAACATTTGAGTAGCATTCAGGTAGTGGTTAAACGCATGCTTTATTGGTCTACATTAATTTGTCATATACTGTAGATTGGGACGGATATTGTTATGATTTTAACGGCAGACTACTACATTCTGCCAGTGCTTATTGATCCTGTGCATTAACAGTATTTTTGGTTGTTTTGGTTAAATTAAGAACAGAAACGGCTTTATTGAACAAAACGGTCAGCAAAATCTGAAAATGGGTGTGTTCATGAATTCAATCTGACCATTTCATCTCAGATCTGAATACTCCGGACATAGCTTCATGATCCTTTTCGAAACAACTATTTTTCACATTAAGTAAGGTTTAAAGCATTTGGTCTTGCCATAGATTAATTTGTCTTTGTTGTTGTTTTTTCAGGGGTTGACAAGCAGAAGCCCATCATCAAGTCAGTCCGCCTCAAAGGTAACATATGGCCCATTGATAGAAGCCTTTGCCGTATATAGTGACATTAGTAATGTCACATAATACAACACTGTTTGGATCTCACCTGCAATTACCACTCAAGAGAATAATTTGTGACCCAAAGTGTGGGAAGTACTGGCATAAACCATGATGTGTATTCTTGCCTTAAAAGTATTATTTCCCCCTACTGAAGGAGTCGGCAATATGGAGCTTGACAGTGACTCAGACGCAGCACCCAAGCCTTCCAAGGTCACTGTCGGAGGTGGGGGAAAAAGGGGGAGCGTAAAAAAAGGTAGAGTGCTGCCTGCCACACACACTCCCCACTATCTTCCCACTGTCCTTAGGCGCAAAAACTGACGTTAAACGCAAAAAAACGTGCCTTGCGCCTGCCTCGGGAAGATAGCATCATGGTTTTAGGCCCCGAAATGCGCTTTATGCCGAAGAGGCGTGGCGCAGTGCCAGAATAAACCAGAATGGGCGTTTCGGCCTTAAATACTTGCCTAACAATATCTCCCCCCCTGGCGTTAATTTAGCGCTTAGCGCTTTTCAAACCCAGGCCTTATTCAGTGCGCCGCGGATATTACTGTGTGTATTTACACACAGTCTCGCGCATCAGACAGGCACAAAGACCGATGGGAAAAAAAAATGTTATATCGTAGTTTTGAGCCCATGTCATTCAGAGGCTGTTGAGCCACATGTGAAATCTCGTGCATAATTAATAACTGCCGCGCTTAATAGTGTTTGTCCCGCGACTCCTTATATTTTTCTGTATGCGGCCCACAAACAAAAAAATTAGGCCACATCTGATCTAGCCCCTTGCAGGACCGTGCTGTCACTGGCTATTGGCAGCTCATACACAGTCCCTTATACGATGACCCTGAGAGGTGCTAAGAAAAGTCCGAAGCAGCAGTCAATGATGTTGATATACGTTTGTGTAGCAGAGACAAAGTCCCTTACCAAAGCAGAAGGGTTTTGTAATTAGGTCTGCTGGGGTTTGAAAGCTGGATGCTGCTAATAAATAACTTTAATATATTAATCCTGTGCCGGTGAAACTATTATTTCAAAAATGGCAAGATGGTGGCAGCTCTGCAGTGTTATGATGGATGGGCAGGTGCAACTGCACAAAACACAAAAGGTTTGGTATATTAAAGTTAGTTACAACTTAGATGTTTGTTTGATTGTTTGTATTTTATTGTAGGTTCAACCGCTGCGGAAACGGTCATCGCAAAACTGAGGAGGTGCCAGGAACAAAATATTGCACTAAAAATCCAGCTGGACGCAGCAAAAGACAACATAAAAACCCTTAAGGAGGATAAAGAGTTTTTAAGCAAAAGCCTCTCTGAGGGTAAGTAAAGTAAACATCATTATGTACTTAATAGGGGTGTTACTGTACACGAATCAACGTCTGTTAGAAAGACTGAACCGGCGAGCCGGGAAGCTCAGCTCATTCATAAAAAATGACAGGAGGACTGAGGGGAAACCAGCTCTGAGATTGAAGTCCTACTATCAAAAGCATATAATTGAATACAGCAATGGAATTGGGGGGGATCGCGGGGGGACTGTGGAATCTTGTAATCATTAGGAAGAAAGAAATGGACACATTACTGTAACAAAACTGGGGCTGTGCGGCATTATTTGGTTCACTCCTTTCATAAAGGAGAGACAATGCATCTGAAAACTCATCTTGCCTGGTCCATGTTTTTGTGTTGTGATAATATATATATCATCTTTCTTTCAGCAATGAAGCTGGCAACATCTAACCCCTTCAGGGACCCACTTCCAGCAGTGCCAGGTTCTGCAGCGGCTCTACCAACAAATGACTCGGACTCGGACTCCTCCCACTCCTCCTCCTCCTCCTCCTCCTCCTCTTCCTCCTCCTCCTCCGAGCCACGGAAGAAGAAGAGGGCAAGACCCAAGAAGGGGAGCAAAAAGAAAAGAAAGAAGGGCAAGGCAAAGAAAAAATCGAAACAATTAAAGAGAGGTGTGTAGAAATGTTTTTTTGTTACGTTTTTTTAATTCGTTTTCCGACACATTATACAAACTACAAAATGAAATAAATTTGGTACATACTGTATAAACAAAATCCCATCCTACAAGTATCGCTAGCCCAGTGATTGCCAAACATGTCCGGGGACAACTGGCGGTCTGCGAGGCTCCACCTGGTGGTACTCAAGAGCCTTGCTGACTGCCATCAGCCTATCAGCTGATGATGTGCCAATATCATGCATCCCTAAAACCTAACAATGAAAAATGAAAAGCTGTGTTCACACAGATATATTTATTTCTCTCCCTGTCGCTCGATTCAACCCTTTGGAATCGCTCTGTCGCTGAGTTTAAATAGCTCGTCAAATGGCACAAGAATTTACGGACATCTGGGGGCTAACGTTAGACAGGAATCGGGATGAAAACGCAATGTCATGATGTTTGTCCACTACGAGCCACCGTATTTGTTTACAAGCTAAGCCTATCAGTGTGCTCCTAACGCAAGCTTACCATGGTCTATACCGGTAGTACAGACTTCACTTCATGTCAGCTGTCAGCCTGTCAATGCGGTTTGTTGCCACACAATAAACCAGCGGTTTGTTCCAAGCCAGTGTGATCCTTGACTTAGACGGCAGGCAATCTGCATTGGGCGACAAGCGACTTTTGCCAGCGAAATTTTGCTCTAGTTGGGATATTTCATCTCGGGCGACGAGCAAATTTTCGCCCTATCGCTCTGTCTCTGTCGCTCGGACGCCCAGCGATTTTTCTCCCCGGCGAATATACGCTCAATCGCTTGTTTGCATTGACTTTGTATGTAAACTCGATGCCAGCGAAAAACTTTTAATAGTTCGGTGTGAACGCACCTTAAGTTAATACACAGCTTCTTCCAGATCACCCTCTGTAACATGATCACAAACATATAAATAGTATGTTAAAACAGCGATGTTAGAGGATAAAAAAAAGAAATCACATGCAATCCTCAAAGTATGAGGGTAAATAAGCCTAGTTCAGGGGTGGTCAAACTCATTGTAGTTCACGTGCCACATGGGACACAATTAGGTCCCAAGTGGGCCAGACAAAGTAAATCAAGGCATAATAACCTATAAATAACAACATCTCCAACTGTCCACATTTCTTTTAGTGTAGGCTTAATAATTGTGCCTAGAGGTACATTTTAAGAACACTGTTTCACATAGGGTTGTCTCCATAGGCCTATCATTCTTCTAAAATTAATCTTTGTAGTGCGACAATGAAATCAGCTACCAGATCACCCGGGGTTAACCGTTTTAGGCCTATTGCTTAAACCCTTCAATTTATACAAATAAGCATGTCTAAACACTCTACTTGGTTGGCTTTCCCCCAGTCCAATGGGTTTGTATCAAGTGATCACAGCATTTCTTGCATTTTCTAGCTCTCCCAATTCCACAAAAGTCGGCATTGCTCTCCGTCAAGTGCCCTTAAGCCACCCTCTACAGTGTGTCCCCTACCATTCTTCAGGCCAACGGTGCCCCCGCCAGGCTGGCCAGATCACCCCTTCCCCCCCAAGTTGATGTTTTCACCTGGGGTCTTTAGCTGTGGCACACATTTTGAATGCACTGCCCACGAGGTCCGTGGTTGGTCAATTCATATGTCTGTCACGTATGTTTTTTTCTCTTGGGGTGGGGCGTTAACCACTTTTGAGAGTTGTGCTCCAGACGTAGATATTGGGCCCTATTCTCCCACATGCCTTAGGCGCAAAAACTGGCGTTAAACGCAAAAATAAGTAGCCTTGAGCCTGCCTCGGGAAGATAGCAACACAAACACTGCTCTAAGTTTGGACGCGATTGGCGCAATGGTGTGCAAGTGGCTGTGGACCTGGAAGATGTCCAGGTTTCAAAGTGGGCCGCGGCATTCTGAAGTTTGGGAACCCCTGTAGTAGGATATGCACATATTCATGTGATGCCATCTGGTGAGATTGAGTGTTTTTCTGATCAGCTAATAGCTACTTTTGCCTCGGAGTGAGTTGGCGACACAGTGGCCCTTTGGGCAAGCTATATAAATAGGTTTTACCTCGGCTTCTTTCTCCACTTTAGTTGGATCCATCATTAACCAGCAGAAGTCTGTCCAAACCAAAAAGAGGGTAGAACCACCACCATGCTTAATTTTAAAGGTAATTTTAAAACTATGCAATTGGTATGGGGGGACTGTCATATGTTGACGGTAATTGTTTGTTACAAATGGCACTTTTTCTATGTGGTTCGTTTTGCTCCACAGATACCAGTGGAATTGCTAGTGTCGATGTTGATGGAGGTGGTCCTAGACACGGGGGACAAAGCTTACATGACCCTGTCTCTAGTGTGTAAGGTGTTCCGGGATGTCGTGGGCTACCCAGGTTTCCGCAGGCAGGCACACTTCTTGTGGATACTGAGTAAGGAAAACTAGCATTTTATACTAAATTTAAACATCTAACTTTTGATCTATCAGCACATTTCACAAAAGGCAATATTGTGATGAGAATTCATTGCCACATTTTCAAATTTAGGTGTTGATAAGAACTGGTTTAACAAATCCAAATCCTACCGCGAAGAGATGGGTCCGATGTACTCTGTCACCTACTGCTGCAGCTGCAGAGAGCAGTACAAAGATTGTCGAGGTTGGCATACAAATATTTTTTTGAATAAGCACACCAGTGAAAGAAAAAGGCACAGGATTAGATTTCATTCTACTCTTGTAAAAAATGTTAAATCTGTCCTAAAAGTTTTACAACAGATAGAAGAACAGTTAGAATGACAGTTAGCAGCATTTTTGTGTGGTGGTCTGCAGAAACCCTTCACATGGTGGGAATTTGACATTTTAATGTTTTGACATTTACATAAATTAGAAACTCTCCCCTATATCTAACTTTTCATCATGGTGCATTTAGTTCCTCATGGTACTGTAATGCACATAGGGTACCGATGTCACTTTTTAGGTTTGAGGGAGAGTGTAGGCATATGTGATCGCCAACAATTATTACATCGGTTTACATATCTATACAGACATGCTAATACATTACCACAGTAAGCAATTTCTAACATACATTTATATAGAAAAACAAATTAACAAATAGACATGTCTGAAACAAAGAGGATCCATGCATATCACCACAGTTTCGGTTCCAATAGCCAACATTGTAATATTTTTAGATTGGAACATAATCTTTAGGAACAGGATGGTGTGCATTGGAATTTGGTGGGAAATACCGTCTCTATTATGCAGGTTACATTGGAGTGGGGAAACGAGGAGAGATCTTCCAATGGTACAGTGAAACGGATTACCCTGGATTCTGCAGCCATTTCTGCGCGATGGACTCACAGCAGCTTGAGTTGATGCAGGAGGTGCTAAATTTTTGTTTGTGTGTGGCGATTACCTATTTTATAGGATGGCAGTGGCTCAACCTAAATGTTAAGGCTGGATTTAGTAGGCTAATTCAAAATTTAAAATAAGGGGCAGTAGTGGTTTTAAAACTTATTGTGGCCAAGGCACACCAAAGGGCAAGCCAAACTCTTAAAGCACACCTGTATAGCTGTGCCAAATAGTCTGTAAATGCTTTTTATTTACTTAACAAGCACATTTACTTTAGATATTTCAAGAATTATTTTGAAACTTTGTCAAATTACATCAAAGATATATTGGAAAATTTGTGTTTTTTGAAAAATTGTTTTTGGCCCATTTGCACGTAATTTTGAGGTTTAATCAGTTTGAATAGTAGCATAATTTTGTGGTTCAGAATAAATCTATAGCTGTCAGAGTCCCCTTTTAGTTGATGGCACAAGCAGTGTTGGGCAAGTTACTTTCAAAATGTAATATACTACATATTACTAGTTACTTTCATTTGAAAGTAATACGTTACTTTACAATATTACTTTCTGTGTAGAGTAACTCGTTACTTATTACACTACTTTTGCATTACTTTTACCAAAACAACAGCAGCAGCAGAATGACATTGCCGCCCCGGAACCATCCCGAAAAATAATTTCAACCGCCTTGAAATCAGTGTAAACAATCCAAAATTCTAAATGTTATTCTTTTCCTTTGTTATTGTCATCTATAGTGGTTATTTGTATAAAAACACACAGTTTGATTAGAAAATGATTGTATCTTTTTTAAATTTGTGCTTTCATTTAATCAAAGGTAACTCAATTTGTAACTTGAGTTACTTGACAAAGTAACTGGTATAATATTACTGAAATCCTATAAGTAATAAGTTATATTACTGAGTTACTGCTAAAAGTAATTATTACATGTAATATGTTACTTTTGTAATGAGTTACCCCCAACACTGGGCACAAGGCAGCTCAATTGGTTGTCACAAAATCCCAAGTGAGCGTGACCGGAAGGTCATCGGTTCTATCCCTGGGACCGGCTGAATAAATCTGGTTTGGGAAGGTGAAAAGCAATGCTTGCCCCTCCCTCATTTCAACCACTGAGCTGCGGTTGGGCAAGGCCCTTAACTCCAGGTTTGGGTGTGAATATGAACAGGGCGCTCCTGAAAAAATGAGACCCCCTGTCAAAAATAAGGAAAAAAGCAACATGCCTTCACTTTGTTTCGAAAGGAAATATATATGTATTTACTTTGGTATGTACATGTATACACACATATGCGTGCGTGCACACACACAACAGATATAGGTGTGTGTGTGTGTGTGTGAGACCTCTTTACTTTTCTTTTTTAACACTGGTCTGAATTACTTAAAAACAAGAATGCTGTAGATGTGAGTAAAACTATGTAGTTTCTCTGTTTTTCGCTAATGTGCATCAAGCTGTGTGGGGATATAAAATAACCTATAAAGACACACCCTTGATTATGTGATAACTGGCAGTTTTTGGGAAGCTACTTTGAAAGCATAGCTTAGGAAGCTACCAACTTCACCATGGAAGTAGTTTGAACTATGGCTAAGCTCCCTTGGAAAATATTAGTTTATGAAACTACAAGCTACACAGAAAAAATTGTTCAACTACTTTTTTTAAACATTAAAATGACAATATAATTTACATGTGGTATGGTAGGAAATACGATAATAGCCTACGAAAAAGTCACATGCCAGCAAAAACTGACTCTCAATTGAGTGTCCTGTTGCAATATGTGAGACACAATATTTTTAAAGTTATATTTTTGTTGTAAACAAATCTGGGTTCTTCTGGGTTTTCTTTTATCAGACAAATAAACAGTAAGTCTGACTGACAAAGACTTGAGCACGTCTTAAAAAAGGATATCCGTTGTCTTACTCATCAGTTTTGTAACCTCCGTCAATCTTCACAAAAACATCACAACTAAAACAGACTAGTCTTCAAACATTAGTTTTTATTTAGACAGTATGGACAGCTTGTCACGGCTCTTCAACTTGCGCCTTGTATGAACAGCTTGAAAAATCAGTCTTGTCAAAGGGGGTTCTGGTTCAACAGTAATGGTAAAATAAATATATATATTAATTTTATTTGATTGCCCAAAATTGTATTTAGTAGTTTTGAGTAGTTAAACTACAAAAAAATGCCCAAAAATGGTTGAACTACTTGACTGACTACGCAAATATGAATGTAGTTGATCTACCAGCAAGTTATTGCAAAATGTAGTTAGACTACGTAGTTCACTACTCACCCGCACTGGATACTGGACAGTTATTGAAGGACTGGATAAACATGATAACACCTTGGTAATGCTTTCTGTTTCAGTAATGACCCCTGAAAACGTCATGGAGAGGTATGCACGGGTGCTGCAGCTGGTGAAGGGGAGATGTGGCAACTTGACAGCTGCTTATCGGATTGAGGGAGTGGACAGAAAGACCATTTCAGACACGGCCGCCATATCAGAACTTGAAGCTGTCAACAGTACAAAGTACACCGAGCTAAGGGCCACATTGGTGAAAGGGGAGAGTCTGGCCAACTTCGCTAAACGCTGCAAGGCCTGTATTGTGGAAGAAGGCCTCCAGGACCAAGTGGAGGACATGAAGAAAGCAGGGACGTTGCTGGCAATCTGCAAGCGCTCTTAGATTAGATTTTAGCAGTCAGCCTCACTGAGCACGAAACTCCGCTGTAGAGAGGGAGGGAAAGTTCATCACCGTGGCGTAGAGGAGGGTAGAGGAGTTTTATGTGGACTCATCTGAGATTATCGTGATCACTTGGTGCACATGTTGTGTAATGAGTGGCATCAAGTGATCGCTTCTTCTTAAGGCGAATAATGTGTCTCCTCTCACCTTTCAGTCCAAGCATTCCGAAAACCCATTCTCTCCTCCAGGTCCTTCTCAAAGAAATCAGCCTTGTTACGGCTCGTGCACACCATGAAACGCTTGGCGGCATGCCTCCTGTGAAAGCCTCTTTGACGCTGCATCTTGATAGGCTGTCTTGCTCCATTTCCGCATCTGATTGGTCCATTTCAACGCCGCGCCCCCTGCCGCAGGAACCGCCCACCGCCTCTAGTCTGCGAAACGCTGGGCGGTTCCTGCGGCAGGGGGGCGCGAGGTTGAAATGGACCAATCAGACGCGGAAATAGAGCAAGACAGCCTATCAAGATGCAGCGTCAAAGAGGCTTTCACAGGAGGCAAGCCGCCGAGCGTTTCATTGTGTGCACGAGCCGTTGGCCACAATTTGGCACAGTGCTCCCCTCAGGAAAGGAGGAGAATTTATCACCGTGTGGAGGCCACAGTGAGGGACTGTCTCTTCCTCTCCTGAGGGTAGAGGACTTGTATGTGGACCATGAGCGCTCATGATTTACTGAGAAATGATTGTATCCAGCATTGTCCATCGCGTTCAGATACACTCTCCACTCATCTGAGATTATCGTGGTCCCTTGGTGCACATGTCGTGGAATGAGTCGCATCAAGTAATGGCGTGATCGCTTCTTCTCAAGGCGAAGAATGTGTCTTCTCACCTTTCAGCCTAATCATTCCAAAAACCCATTATCTCCTCCTCCAGGTCCTTCCCAAAGAAATTTGCCGTGTTACTTAGCCACAATTTAGAACAGTGCTCCCCTCAGGAGAGGAGGAGAATTCATCGCCGTGTGGAGGCCACAGTGATGAACTGTCTTCCCCTCCTGTGGGGAGCGTTGTTCCCAATTGTAGTTAACAAGGCTGATTTTTCTCTGTCCGTATGTAACTGTCACTGAAGGGAGAGACACAGAGGTTTAGATTGTTTTTTTATTTAATGTGCAAAAAAGGAGGCGGTGTATTGGTTATAACTTGATTGTTGCAGCTGTTATTTGTTTTTAATATTTGCTGCCATGTTGACAGGATCTCTCACCTGTACATTTCATATCAACATTTCATATCACAAAGCACTTTATTCAGAGTCATTAAAGAACTCCGAGAGGAATATTTTTCTGCTGCTTTCCAGCCTCAGTGAGTACGACTCCGTTGTAGAGAGGAGGGGAAAGTTCATCACTGTGTGGAGGCCACAGTGATGAACTGTCTCTTCCTCTCTGGGGTACACTCTTCCCAATTCGAGCTAACAAGGCAGGTTTTTTTCTCCTTATTTATGCAGATTTTATAATTTGTTTATTTATTATACTATTTACATTTTCAAAGTCCAGCAGTCAGCCTCAGTGAGCACGACTCTCCGCTGTAGAGAGGAGGGGATAGTTCATCACCGTGTGGAGGCCACAGTGATGAACTATCCCTTTCTCTCCTGAGGGGAGCGCTGTGGCTAACAAGGCTGTTTTATTTGTCTTTATTGGCTCAGTTGGATTTGTTTTTTATTTAATGTGCTTGTTCCAAATGTGTTGTGTCCCATATCTGTTGGAGGTACATTTCTATCTGTGCTGCCATCTTGACAGGACAGGAGGACAGTGGTAAAAACATTTTTGACTTCCTCCTGTTGTACTTGTTTTTCATATTTCCCCCTGATGGGTTAGAATTAGGTATATAATAAGTGTGGATTAATTTAACCCCTACCCGACCCCTAAGAATGTAGAAGGAAGATGTAATGTTGCATGGTCATTAACAATTGAGACATATTTGTTCGGTAAGGTGATGCTTACTAACATGTTAAGTAATGGTAAAGTAAGCAGGAAGTAATGGTATATTCCTTAGTCACAACTCAGTAAGATGTACTGCTTTACTTGAGGGGTCACACACATGTTAACTAATGGTAAAGTAAGCAGGAAGTAATGGTGTATTCCTTAGTAACTACTCAGTAAGATGTACTGCTTCACTTGAGGGGGCACAAACATGGGAACTAATGGTAAAGTAAGCAGGAAGTAATGGTGTATTCCTTAGTAACTACTCAGTAAGATGTACTGCTTCACTTGAGGGGGCACAAACATGGGAACTAATGGTAAAGTAAGCAGGAAGTAATGGTGTATTCCTTAGTAACTACTCAGTAAGATGTACTGCTTCACTTGAGGGGGCACAAACATGGGAACTAATGGTAAAGTAAGCAGGAAGTAATGGTGTATTCCTTAGTAACTACTCAGTAAGATGTACTGCTTCACTTGAGGGGGCACAAACATGGGAACTAATGGTAAAGTAAGCAGGAAGTAATGGTGTATTCCTTAGTAACTACTCAGTAAGATGTACTGCTTCACTTGAGGGGGCACAAACATGGGAACTAATGGTAAAGTAAGCAGGAAGTAATGGTGTATTCCTTAGTAACTACTCAGTAAGATGTACTGCTTCACTTGAGGGGGCACAAACATGGGAACTAATGGTAAAGTAAGCAGGAAGTAATGGTGTATTCCTTAGTAACTACTCAGTAAGATGTACTGCTTCACTTGAGGGGGCACAAACATGGGAACTAATGGTAAAGTAAGCAGGAAGTAATGGTGTATTCCTTAGTAACTACTCAGTAAGATGTACTGCTTCACTTGAGGGGGCACAAACATGGGAACTAATGGTAAAGTAAGCAGGGAGTAATGGTGTATTCCTTAGTAACTACTCAGTAAGATGTACTGCTTCACTTGAGGGGGCACAAACATGGGAACTAATGGTAAAGTAAGCAGGAAGTAATGGTGTATTCCTTAGTAACTACTCAGTAAGATGTACTGCTTCACTTGAGGGGGCACAAACATGGGAACTAATGGTAAAGTAAGCAGGAAGTAATGATGCACTAACATGGTAAGTAATGGTAAGGTAATCATGAAGTAACGATGAGTACTCATGAACAACTGGTAAGTATTTGGTGGAGTCATGCTCACGAACATGGTAACTAATAGTCAGTTCTTAAGGAACTACCTGTTCATGAACTAGTGAAATATTAAAAATAAAAAATTTTAGGGAAGTAATCATTACTTACTGGTTCGTTAACATGGTAACTAATGGTCAGTTCTTTAGTAACTACCATGGGAACTAATGGTCAGTTCTTAAGTAACTACCATTAAGGATCTTTAAGGAACTACCCATTAACTATTAATGAACTAGTGAATGAAAACATATAAAAAAAAAAAAAAATTAGGGAAGTAATCATTACTTACTGGTTCGTTAACATGGTAACTAATGGTCAGTTCTTAAGTAACTACCATTAAGGAACTACCTATCAACTACTCATTAACTAATCATTAACTATTCATGAACTAATGGTTCGTTCCTTACTCGTTCCTCAGTAACTACCCATTTTTTGTGTTACAGTATTATGAAGTGTTACCCTATAGCCTACTTGGCATGACATGTTATAGCTGATTCTATCAGTCACCTCCTCATATGTACATTAAACAGCATACAGTCACAAGTGGCAAATTCTATGACAAAATGTATAGTATCCGTTTATTGTTTGTATGGGTTCTGTCCATGGTGCTGATTCTTACCTCTACAATACAATAACAAGCCAATACAGTTCCATTATGCATTAAATTCAACCGTGACACATCCTTTCATGTTTCCCCTTCTCTCTCAAACTGAATGAACAGCACATTCATTTTTTTGTGAGGGGAAATGTGACACCTTGAACAACAAACATATGGGTCAGATGATAACAAAGGAACATTTCATAGACATGTCAGAAGAACATAACCTGCTGCTGCTCCAGGTTTAGGTTGTGTCCTTCTACACCAGGGGGCGTCCATGTTCTTCAGTAGTGAGGCAGGTTTGAGTAGTCCAGGTTCTCCTGCATGTCTTCTCCTGCCTTAAATTCTGCCCTTCTGTTTCCACACATTCAAGTATAAACTGGAGTGCATTTATCTCTAACATCACTTGGAGTTGTTGCATCCAACTTGACATAATAGAGTCCAGTCTCCCAGACAGCCTCTATACGTGATCAGGAACCGTCTGCAGGGCGTCGTCTGGTTCTCTGTCCACATTCACATTCTGCAACAACAGCAACACAAATATTCAGATCACATTTAAATACATTTTTATTTACCGGTAGTTTTTTTATGTTCTATTGTTTTTCCATACATTTATGTATTTGACAAATTAAGAGTGTAATTCCACAACTTCCATTTGGAAACAAATGATACCCTCCGACATGATTGGCAGCAGAACATTTAAAGTATTTTGTTTAAGACTAAGCTGAGAAAATTATACCACTTTTACAGACTTGCACTATTCAATATTGATAACTTCAGCAGGACTTTTTGAAATACAACTCAGTTGTTTTTCACTAAGTCTACTACATTCCCATTGCACATTACATACAATGACATTGTATACAGAGGACAACATTATTGCAAGCCATCTGATGTAGGTGTACAGACCAATAGCTGGATAAGCTATTTCAATCATGAGAGACTAGTAAGAAGGTTCAATACATTTTAATTATACAATAAAAAAAAAAGTTTGGCGTATGACTCCATAATATGATGACGCTCCTCCTGAGATGAGAGAGGAGGGCGTCAGTGATGTATAGGATAGCGAATCCCCCCATACGGAATTATTCAGGAGTCATGACGTCATGACGTTGGTGGTGGTCAGGGGAGGAGGTGGGGCGAAACAACGGCTTCAGCGATGATCACAGCAACTGTGAGGCGACAACACATAGGTGAGTACCGACATGGTAAAACAAGGACTTCTAATATACTCCCCGCTTAGGTGATTGGCTCCGCGGAAAAGCGAGTGAAAGGAACGGCTTGAGCTCATTGGCAGAGAGGGAAAGCGTGGGGGACTGTGAATGGACGGGGGAGAGGCATGAATGAAAGGGGGCGTGCATAGCAATGGCTGGGAGGTAGTCTTCATGATTGAAATGAGTGTAAGACATGACTTGATATGTGGAAACTTACTAGAGGCCTTTCTCTGTGCGTGTTGACTGCTTCCACATTGAGGAAACATGGCTCCACTTTACACCCTGCAAAATGGCGAGAGAGCAACAACCTCAGGCAAAACGCTTTTCAGACAGAGTTGTTGAGATGTTTGAGATGTTTCACACACTTTGCAAGCATCAACGTACCATAGGCTACCGGTGTGAGTTTGAGCACAGTGTGAAGAGGGCATCTCAGATAAGGCAGCTCATCTTCAGAGGGCAAATGGGAGATGGTTGAAGAAAGATAATTTGAAGGTGTCAGTACAAGGTGGGAAACGAGCAGATCCATGGAGAGGTTGAACTGTTTTCTGTTACCTGCAGGTTTGTCGACAAAGTAGGCCAGCAGGCAGCGCAGCACAGCCTGGTGACAGACGACCAGAATGTTCTCCTGCCTCTCCATCTCCATGATGACCGGCTCCAGACGGTGGACAAGGTCCTCGTAGGACTGGGTTACAGGGGGAAATGAAATAAGCAACTCAATTCACTCTATCCTACCTCCTCAGTCATAAAAAAATACTTTTAAAAAGCCTCTTCCATGACAGAATCATACAACTTCTTCTGGCCGTTCACCACCGTGTTTTGTTCATTTCTGCAGGATTTACATAGGAAGCAGTGAATCATGCAGTCAGTAAGTTCAGCAGAGCTCCTACCTCACCCTTGGGGTAACGATAGCGATACTTGTCCTGGTCTCTCAGTGCAAACTCTTCTGGGAGATTCTCCTGGATCTCCTCGTAGGTCAGTTCCTCACACACACCCTTGGTGAAGATCAAAATTAGAGTTATTGTGAATGGTTCGTCTAAAGGACTCTTATTATAAAAATGGAGCGATGCATAATAAACGTACAGCGTCTATCTCGTTGAGGGCCTTCCACTGCTCATATGGGATTCCCACAGCCTCTGCAGTCTGGATGGTCCTCTTCATGTGGCTGGTCCACACCTTCAGGTCACTGATCTTCTGACTCTTAATGAAGGTCGCCAGCGCTTTGGCATACTGGAGAAAAAGGTTAACATTTGGATCATGAATTAAAACAAATTAAATTACTCAATTTTGTATTTCGTCTCTGTCTACCAGATTTGCACTGAAAATTATGGTAGCCTATGGCATTTTGAATTTGAGTTGATTTCACTGATTGCTCCAAGATTATAAGGAGCTCTTTCTGTATTGTGTGCTTCCCTCACCTTCTGACCTCGAGGGGAGAGGCCTGAATCCCCCCCGATGCGACCTAAGAGGTTGAGTTCGCTCTCTCCGTGGCGGCTCAGGTAGATGGTGCGTGGTGTGACGTGGATGTTCATCAGGTAGTAGACTATCCTGCTCTGGATGTGGTCCCTCACCCGGTTCACCAGGTACCGACTGCCCACGTCGAAGATCTTGATGTAGGACAGGTTCCTGTTCCACGTTTGACAGTGCGGAAAGAAAATTGTGAAAACCAATTTGTGAGAAATGGAAAAAATAGTTGTGTAAGACTCAGGTGAAGAAAAGCATCATGGGTCAGTTACCTGTCTTTCTCATCATCTATTGGCACATAGCTTGCCTTGTAACACTCAATGCGCTGGATGAAGTCTTGCATGGCTTCATCTGTGTCACGATCCATGTAATCTGGACTCCCAAATTTCACTTGCTAGAAAGGAAAGTCAACCTTGTTATTTCATTTCAGAATACCTTACCACAACATCAGAACGAAATAGAGATAATCCTGCTCCTAACAGTCCACTCCTGGCTTTGTGGATCTGGATTTTATTTCGTTGTATTTTTCTCTCTCAAATCGATGGACTGGGCCCTTAAAAGGGGGGTTGACAGGATGTGACATGTATGGGGATGCAGACATTGGAAGGAATAAATAAGTAAATGATTTACAATTGTAGTGTATGTAAGCGTATGAGTAAATGAGAAGAAAGCTGAAGGTTGCTCTCACCCTGATATTCTCTGCAATGATGTCAGGGTCATCACAGATCGATTCCACGAAGAACACCTGTGT
>NC_139637.1:5269220-5364220 GCF_964638095.1 Poromitra crassiceps | reverse complement strand
AACTTGTAATGAATTCAGATGAGCACAGTTACTGCAGTTCGTTTGTCACATGTAGAACTACAGTATAGGGCTTCCTCACTTTTGCCACAAGGGGGCAGTTACTCTCCTTAAGGTTAACGGGCTATAGTTTTCTGTATTCTGTAGTGTAGAGTACTTTATGACAGCAGCTATGCTTCTGTACTTCTGTCTCATAATTTGCTGTGTTTATAGAATGTACAGCATGTTTCAATATAAGCACAGTCATTGTAGAGAAACTGGGTGAGTGAGTGATGTTTATTGAGGTCTTACAGAGTCTGTCAGTGTTTATAGAGGTCCACTCGGATCAGAGGTACTTTCTCACTTTTGATCGTTTTGAACAGCTGCAGCAAAGCCTTTGAGTCGACACACAGCTGTGCATTAACACGTGTCCACTCCAGCTGTGCATGTAGCTGTGAATGTGATGTGTGTCAAGGCAGGAGAAGTGGGAGCAATTTAGAAGGAGTTTTTCCATAAATGCCTTAAAGTTATTTTCAAATCAACTTGAGAAATGCTGGCCACTTTCTAATAGACCCATGGCTCTGACAGTCTCATATGGCTCCAGCGCTGGCCCTGGCCCTGGCTGCAGCCCTGGCCCTGGCCCTGGCTGCAGCCCTGCATGGGCTACAGGGCACATAATTTACACCGCACATCTGGGCCATGTTCAAAGTCTAAGTGGCAAATCCCATCTTGGCCAGTGTTTATGCTAGCCAGTAGCTAGCCAGTAGCTAGCCACTAATGGCCAGTGTTTCTGTTTTGGGCTCAGCCCCATTACTGAGAGAGGGTACATACTCACTGAGATATATGATATGTATTTATATATATGATGTGATGATATATTTATATTTATCTCAGTGTACATACATACTATGCTGTTGGGGGTTTGCTCTGGCAGCAAGTAAGCCTGCCCTCCCAAACCAGGGCTGAGGGGATATAGAGTTGCACGGGCTTTCCCTCTCCCTCCATCTCTCTCACGCACGCACACCACACGCACACCACACACACACACACACACACACACACACACACACACACACACACACACACACACACACACACACACACACACACACACACACACACACACACACACACACACACACACACACACACACACACTAAAAAGCAGAAGAATGTTGCAAGGGATAAAAAAAAAAAAAAATGAAGCACATGAGGAAGTTCCACTAGACACAAAGCAGCTGGTTTCTTGAGCAGGACCTGCTCAGAGGTGTGTCTTTGTGCTCAGAGGTGTGATCAGAGGTGTGTCTCTGTGATCAGAGGTGTCTTTGTGATCAGAGGTGTTTCTCTGTGATCAGCTTGGCATTTTATGTTTGAAATGTGCTATATAAATAAAGTTTATTATTATATTATTATTATTATTATTATACCTACTCTCCTGAACATTCACACACATTCTCACGTCCTGCCCGTCCCGTGAGCCCATGTCAAACTTTGTCCATTACACAACAGACAAGCCAAGGCGGTCTGTTAGCCCAAGTCATTTCCTGTTTATATCCTACCAGCTACTGTAGTTGTGCAACAGTGCCACTGAAAATGTGCCAGTGTGACAAGACTGATCTGCACTTGGCACGACATGACGTTGACAACAACACATGGGGACGCTGTTATTTTCTGTGTAGCACTCAGTCCTTTGACAACTCCTCTATGTGGCTCTAACATGAGCCGAGGCCTAGTAGTCCTGTAACGCGTCACATTATAAGACGTACAACACACAGTAACGTTTCCTTATGACTTAGCTGGTACAGGTGAGCTCACCTGCACTGTCACACCTGCGGCGCCTCACATGTTCCAGCTGGGGCAGCTCCATGATTCTCTCCACTATTCCAATGCACGCGAGCAGTTGTAGACCATCTGAAGACCCTCCACCCGACTCAGAGCACTACGTGTAGCAGTAGCTGCACAACTGACCCCTCTGCCAAAAAGTATTCTGAACCCACCCGCCCCCTCCTCCTCCCCGGCCGACCCCTGTCTTCACACGACACATGGACATATGATAGCAGCAGCCTGGGCTTGTCCTTTACTGTTTGCCAAGGCCAGAGTTCACCACCTACACACATGGCACGGCAGAAGCTAATGGGGCGGATCATTACCAGAGAGCAAAGGTCGCTAAGGAAGTAACGTTATCCTGCCACACCTCTTATCAGCGTGTACACGTACGTGTGTGTAACACCGTGTCATGAACAGCAGTGAGGCGTCTGTTGTTGGCTGCAGGCTGTGTGTTTAGACTCCACACAACATGCAAGAGACTTGACATCATAGTGGGGGAGGGTTTTAACATCTGGGGTCAAAACCCAAGAGTCTGCTAGATATTTTGATGAGAGGAAATGATGCTGTGTTCCATGGACACTCTACTGTATTTTCAGCACACACACACACACACACACACACACACACACACACACACACACACACACACACACACACACACACACACACACACACACACACACACACACACACACACACACACACACACACACACACACACACCAGTGTTGGGCAAGTTACCTTCAAAATGTAATATACTACATATTACTAGTTACTTTCATTTGAAAGTAATACGTTACTTTCAACAATATTACTGCCTGTGTAGAGTAAACAATCCAAAATTCGAAATGTTATTCTTTTCCTTTGTTATTGTCATCTATAGTGATTATTTGCATAAAAAGTTTGATTAGGGAATTATTGTATCTTTATTTAAATATGTGCTTTGATTAAAACATTTTTTTAACTCAATTTGTAACTTGAGTTACTTGACAAAGTAACTGGTATAATATTATTGAAATCCTCTAAGTAATAACTTATATTACTGAGTTACTGCTAAAAGTAATATATTACATGTAATGTGTTACTTTTGTAATGAGTTACTACCCCCAACACTGAGACACACACACACACACACACACACACACACACACACACACACACACACACACACACACACACACACACACACACACACACACACACACACACACACACACACTCACACACACACACACACACACACACACACACACACACACACACAGCAAGATACAGGCCTACATAACAGTCCCTATCATGTTTAAAGCAGTTCCTCTCAAACGTTTCATGTTAAGGCCTCTTAACTGACACAAATTAGACCACGCACCCCTGTAGGAATCAGCACCAAGGACAGAGGCTAAACAAACGACAGATACAAAAACATTGTGCCACTTGGCAACCAGAGGTGGTGACTGGCGAGAGTAGCCTACACAGTAGGCTACTCTCGCCAGTCACCACCTCTGGTTGCCTGCACACACAGAAACGAAGTGAAGTGGAGGTGGGTGTCGTGTCGCTCTGTGGAGCTGTTTCACGCCCCTGATGATAGCCTACAGATATCCGTAGGGACACACTCACGCGTCACGGGAGCCAGGGTGAAGGGGGGCAGTACGAGACCCGGAACTGGGGGCTTTAACTCGCCTTTCAAAACAATGGTCGCAGATGTGAATTTTGTAAATAAACAAGACACAGTAGCCTACGTGGTCTGAGCTTCGGGTTTTAGCCCGAATATTAGAAAATACCCCACTGATTCATAACAGCTCTAGACTCTAAAGTCATGTTATAGCAGTCGGGCGCACTTTAGTGAGAAGCAAGGCAACTGTAAAATGGACAGGTTTTTGAATTGAGTTTGGCAGTGGGCCAGCCGCGTAACCCATAAGAGAGCGAGCCCCGATCCCCCAGTAAAAAGTGAAACCTCATTTCCGTGCGACAGTCCAAACGTCAAGCATAAACTCCAGCTTTACGAGTTGTTGTTTTTCTTTTCATTTTTGATTGAGTAACCAGGTTCAGGTCCAGGTGCAGGTCCAGGTCCAGGTCCAGGTCCAGGTCCATGTCCATGTCCAGGCAGCGAGTTATACATTCACTCATGTCGAGTTCATCCACGGACAGAAGGACAATTCTACTCTCAGACTGAGGCTCTGCAGACCTGAGGTGAGAATCTTTTTCACTATCAAATCTAATATAGTGTGCAGATGCGTCTATGTGATCATGTTCTTTTTATGGGTGGTTTGGTTTTTATATGGTAGGCTATAAACATAGGCTATAGGGCACTTTGAACTGTTTGTGCTAAGCCTTAGATTGTGTTTAACTGTGTCTGCACTTTATGTTTTTATCCAGGATGTTGCGTGATGTTATGTCTGTATGTTTTCCATGTTTTTATGTTTTATGTTTATGTAGCCTAACCCTAAGTGCCCTTCTGGGACATACAAATAAACTTGAATGGGGATCAGCGTGACGTAACGGGACCGCAAAACACGCAGAACCGTGGCAGTTAATTTAGTATGAGTTGTGCTAAACAAACGTTAATATCTCAAAAACTATACATGGCATTGCTTATATTTTGACATTTTGAGTGAGAGCAGAAGTAGGCTAGCTCAAGAGTTTGATGTATAATAGCCTATATGCATGTCGTGTTAAAGTTGTGTGAACTGTTGCAGTTTTTAAAATGTAAACAACATAGCCGGGGGCGGGGCTAGAGTCTCATTACCGTTTCCACCAGTGATTCGGTTTGTTTACCAAAATGACTGATCCCTCATGAAGCATTTCTTGATCATTGTAAAAAATATTTTTTTTTACTCACATAGGAAAGACATTATTAACTTTTTATTCAATTATAATAATAAATGTGAACTTGATCATAATACTAGCCTATGTTTAATCATACTTCTCTTCGGTGTGATTTCAAACTGAATCTAAACAGCTGTATTGAAAACATGATGTTGACATGCTCTGCAGCTGTGCCCTACATTTCAGATGAATATGACATGGAAAAATATGATATGGAAAATCATTTTAATGTTAAAGGGTAGCTGCCTCAGATCTGATGAAACATAGCTTCATCTGCACATTGCATTGTTTCAGTCACTGCTTTATTTAGTATAAATTTGTGTTTTCCACTTATTTACAGTAGCCTACATAAAATAGAAAATACAAGTCTAGCTGTGATTATATAAGCAGAAATCTATCATACATTCTAAATTAATAAATGTGTAGCATAATGAGAGTCAGAGTCAGACTTGGTTTTATTGAACAAATATAAGGACTAAGGAACAGCCAACTGAAGTCAAAGAACTGCTCCAGATGTGTGTTGCAAACATCTGAGCTAGGGTCACGATGTGGACCAACTTCATGGAAAAACAAAGAGACCTGATAGTTAATGTTGATGGATAGGAAAACATGCATGAAGGTAAATAAAAATCCACAAGCTTGTAGACTTCATGTGAGAACTTGTAAAATACAATGTGAGAACTCGAACAAAAATCTGAACTTGTATGTTCGAATATTTACATATGTGAGTTGAATTTGTAGTCACAGAAAAAAACGAGACCTTGTGGAAAATGTTTAACTTGTAGGCTATGTTTACATTTTCAATAATATATTATTACATGATTATTCCACCAAATTCTCTTTTGCCACGAGTCATAAAATCCTGACTACGCCTGACTATATCAAAATATTCTCACAATTCTGATATTCTGACGTTAAACTCGGACTTGATTGTCAGAACTCAAATAATTATGTTTTTTCCACATGTAGCCCTGATCCTCTTCTGTACTATATTGTATGTCTTGCAGAGTTATTTGTGGTGTTTCTTCTGTGTCTCACACAGTGATGGGGTCGTATCCAGCCCTGGCTTCCATGCTACTGATCTTAGCAGCTCTGTCCTCCAGTTGTGATGGTGGGAAAGTGCTGGTCCTCCCGGTGGAGGGGAGCCATTGGCTAACCATGAAACTTCTGCTGGAGGCGCTCCATTCTCGGGGCCATCAAATCACCGTGCTACGTTCCTCCAACAGCTCGTACATTTCAGAGCAGTCGCCCCTCTACACCTCCATCACCATCCCACAGGAGGAGCCCCAGAACATCGTGAGCCAGACCTTCATGGACTCTTTCTTGAAGAGGACAATAGAGCTGCGACGGAGTGGAGGCTCACCATGGGCGCTCTTGACCTTCTATAGGAATCTTTTCAGCATGCTAGCGCAGAACCATAAGATCATGACCGATATGATCACCACCATTTTTGAGAATAAGACATTGACAAATGAGCTGAAGGAGACCGAGTATGATCTCGTTCTGACCGACCCTTCGTTTCCAGTGGGAGTGTTGTTGGCGCACTATCTCCAGCTTCCCGTGGTCCTCAATGTGCGCTGGCTTCTCAGTGGAGAGGGACACTTTGCCATCGCTCCCTCACCGTTGTCCTACATCCCTCAACTGTTGTCTCATAACTCTGACAGGATGGACTTCTTTCAACGAATCAAGAACATCTTCTGTCATGGCTTAATCGCTGCGATGTATCACTTTTTCTCAAATCCTCCCTACCGGGCCGTCTGTGATCGTTATTTTGACCACGACGTCGACGTCATGTCTCTCATCCAGGGCGCCGACCTCTGGCTAATGAGGGTCGACTTCGTGTTCGAGTTCCCCCGCCCCACCATGCCCAACGTGGTGTACACAGGAGGCTTCCACTGCAGTCCCTCCAAGCCCCTCCCATCGGAATTAGAGGACTTTGTGCAGAGTTCTGGTGAGCACGGGGTGGTCATCATGTCTCTGGGGAGCCTACTCGGCAACCCCGGCCCCGAGATATCGGAGGTCATCGCCTCCGCGTTTGCCCGCCTCCCTCAGAAGGTGGTGTGGAGACACCTGGGCGAAAGACCCGCCACTCTGGGCAACAACACCCTGCTGGTTAAATGGCTGCCTCAAAACGACCTACTGGGTCACCCCAAAACCAGGGTTTTTGTCACTCACGGGGGCACGAACGGCATCTACGAGGCCATCTACCATGGCGTGCCGGTTCTGGGCATCCCTCTCCTCTTTGACCAGTCTGACAACATGGTGCGCCTGAAGGCCCGGGGAGTGGGAGAAATTGTTGAAGTGACCACCTTGGAGGTGGAGTCGCTGACCCGTATGCTGAGGAACATTCTGGACCCACAGAATCACCACAGAGAGAATATGCACAGACTGTCCCGGCTTCATCATGACACACCACTAAAGCCCATGGACACTGCCATCTTCTGGTTGGAGTATGTTATGAGGCACAAGGGTGCAGCACATCTGCGCACTGAGTCATATAAGTTGCCCTGGTATGCCTATCACTGTCTAGATGTGCTAGTGGTCCTTGTAGCATGTGTTCTGCTGGTGGTGACGTTAGTTTGGGTCTCCTGTAGATGCATGATTAGAGGCTTAACGAGGAGGAGAAAGTCCAAGTACGAGTGAATAGATAACCTGACGTCAAATTAAACTTGAGACTGTTGACGAGGGGTGACTCAGCAGAAAATCAGCTATATACACCCATTAGGAAGACAGGACGAAATTGTTTTTATACTTTTATTCAAATTAAGACAGTGTCAAAACTCTCTGCTGTGATAGAATATTGTCTTACATGTTGCCATTCCTAGAAAGTGTGCATCATTTGTTACACCATTATTACTTCGCCAAGTTGTTTCTACATTAGTTCTGTCATTTGGATGATTGCTCTGTGGTATGGTCATCTGCATCTAACTGTCTACTTGAGAAGTTACAAGTAGCACAAAACAAGGCAGCTAGGCTGCTCCTGGGGTGCTCCCCCAGGTCTAGCGTTGCTGGCATGCATATTAGTCTTTCATGGCTTAGTGTTGAGAAAAGGCTAAAGGTCAACCTACTCATATTTTTTCACAGAGTTGTTCAAAATCAAACTCCCAGATTTCTTGTCAATAACATATATAGTTCAGAGGTTCACCAACACTCGAGTGGTGGTCAGATGACTTTACCTAGACCAAAAACCAACTACATGAAGAAAACATCATAACTAGCAAGCTAGATAGTTTAGATTCTTTTTTGTTTTTTTTGTTTTCTGTATTCTTTTCTTTTACTTTGTGTTTTTGGATTTTAACTATTGCATGTTATGTTATGTCATGTCATGTATATTTTGTCTTGGACCCCAGGAAGACTGTCATCTAGGCGGCAGCTATTTGGTATCCTTTTAAATAATCAAATAAACAAATTATTATGTAACTATCATTTGAGCTTTTTTCCTAAACTATCCAAAACTAAGACTCTTCACATAATTAGAGGCAAAGCAAATAGCAGATTATGGATAAATATAAGGTTGATTGAAAAGTTTTATTTGGAGCTGAGAGCTGCATTTTTATCCTTTCATGTTTTTCTAGAATCTTTGCATTATATTCTTATCTGAGCCAGGGGTATGGAAGAGAATTAGTGCCACTTAAAAAAAAAAAAGTTCTGAGATTAATCTCAGGATTCTGAGAATAAAATCTGAATGTCAGAATTTGGAGTTTAAAATCCGAATTTAGAGAATAATTTCAGAAGAACTCAAAAATAATTTATAAGAATATTTATATGCTTTTTTTTCTTTTTCCACCATAATAATCAACACTACAATCAGGCATGCATTTCTCACTTCCTGTTGAACTGTGCCCACCACACCCAACTCTCGCCACAACACTTCCTCCTGAAAGCTGACATTGACAAGAATTGTGACTTCCTTTAATTCCATGTCTTTAATTGAGCTTGTATCCACATGCTTTGATAACAGCAATCTGCCAAATGCAAAAATCCAGTCCAGTCTAGTCCAGTCCAGTCCATTCCAGGCCAGGCCAGTCCAGTCCAGTCCAGTCCAGTCCAGTCCAGTCGAGTCCAGTCCAGTCTCAGTTAGAAATATTCAGTATATTAGAAAAAGGCAGTGAGAAAAAGATGAGCAATGTAAGAAAATCACTGCCAATGTCTTTCATTTCATCACGATTTGCAGTGACTTTCCTGCATTGGAAGTTGACTGGAGGAAAGTTGACTTTGAGTGAGGGAGGATCGCGTGATGCTCTGACGAGCTTGAAGGAACAGTTGTCTGAACTGAGTGCGAAGGTCTTCAATTCCATGCAGGTAAACCAGGGGGTTGAGGGCGCTGTTCAAACACACAAGTCCACGACTTATCTGTTTAGCAACGTAGGCTATGTTATTCCATTCAGGGCACAACCCCTGTTTTATCAAAACTCTGGCCCTGAGGCTGAGGTTCCTCGATACATAATATGGAATGTAACAAACAGAGAAGAGTAGGATCAAAATTAACAACAATTTCAAGCTTCTCTGCTTTTGTACCTGGTCAAGTCTCTTTCTGGTACACAGAACTACAGCCACGTGTCCATAGCAGCACAGTGTGATGAGGAAAGGGATGCAAAATCCAGTGACGGTCCATCCAAGGCTGTAGTTCAGGTAATCCTCAACGTGGAACTTAGAGGTGGTGTCATAACATTTCTGTTTGTTTCCATCTGTCTTGATGAAGAACATGTCTGGGAGACTTTGAATGCTCACCAAGACCCAAACCATTATCGTGATAACCACAGAGTGGGTGACAGTTATTCTTCCCATCACTCTCACTGGGTGGACAATGGCCAGGTACCTGTACACACTGATACAGGTGAGGAACCCAATGCTGCCATATAGATTCAGGTTGAAGAAGAATCTTGTTATCTTGCAGAACACATCTCCAAAGATCCATTTATTACCCAAAACATGGTACACAACCAGAAACGGCAGCGTGAGCAGATACAGAAAATCTGTCAATCCAAGATTGAGAACAAAAATGTTGATGATCTTAAGTTTCTTCCAGTTCTGGAGCAACGTCTTCAATCCCAAACCATTAGCTATCAGGCCGACGATGAATACTAAGATGTAAACAGCAGGTAGGAACTTCTGTGGAAAGTCAAAGGTTTCTAGTTTACAAGAGATGTTCATCATTGTGTCTTCTGAAAAGAAAAGTGCAAATCCGTCCCTTTCAGTGGAGCTCTGGTGTTTTCTAGAGATGGAAAGTGAATTATGAGCGCTGGAAAAAAACAAATTACTTTTTTCACCGAAGACTTCCCTTTTTGAAACCCTGCTCTCTCTGCTTCAGTTTTTGCACGTTGCAGGAAATTGACTGAATGTGTGACCGTTTAACACATTCAAGGTTCAAGTATACATACTACAGCATGCGCTGGGACGCGTCATCAGTGATGTTAACTGGGGTCGTGGGGTCATACACCCTCGCCCAGTAGACCCAGCCGAGGCCGATTACGACCCCGAGGCATCTACGAGGCCATCTACCACGGCGTGCCGGTTCTGGGCATCCCTCTCCTCTTTGACCAGTCTGACAACATGGTGCGCCTGAAGGCCCGGGGAGTGGGAGAAATCGCTGAAGTGACCACCTTGGAGGTGGAGTCGCTGACCCGTATGCTGAGGAACATTCTGGACCCACAGAATCACCACAGAGAGAATATGCACAGACTGTCCCGGCTCCATCATCATGACACACCACTAAAGCCCATGGACACTGCCATCTTCTGGTTGGAGTATGTTATGAGGCACAAGGGTGCAGCACATCTGCGCACTGAGTCATATAAGTTGCCCTGGTATGCCTATCACTGTCTGGATGTGATGGTGGTCCTTGTAGCATGTGTTCTGCTGGTGGTGACGTTAGTTTGGGTCTCCTGTAGATGCATGATTAGAGGCTTAACGAGGAGGAGAAAGTCCAAGTATGAGTGAATAGATAACCTGACGTCAAATTAAACTTGAGACTGTTGACGAGGGGTGACTCAGCAGAAAATCAGCTATATACACCCATTAGGAAGACAGGAAGAAATTGTTTTTATAGTTTTATTCAAATTAAGACAGTGTCAAAACTCTCTGCTGTGATAGAATATTGTCTTACATGTTGCCATTCCTAGAAAGTGTGCATCATTTGTTACACCATTATTACTTCGCCAAGTTGTTTCTACATTAGTTCTGTCATTTGGATGTTTTTTTTTTTTTACCTTTATTTATACAGGGGGAGTCTCACTGAGAGCAATGCTCTCTTTTTCAGGAGTGCCCTATTCACATTCACACACACATTCATACCTGGAAGCTGACCAGTACAACCACAGTCTGATCTGTTGGCCACTGAGCAGCTCCACTGGAGCAGTTGGGGTTAAGGGCCTTGCTCAAGAGCACCTCAGTGGTGGTAATGAGGGAGGGGCAAGCGCTGCCTTTTCACTTTCCCCACCCAGATTTATCCTGCCGGTCCCGGGGATTGAACCGACGACCTTCCGGTCTCAAGCTCGCTTCTCTAACCATTGGGCCACCACTGCCACATTGCTCTGTGGTATGGTCATCTAATAATAATAATAATAATAATAAATTCAATTTATATAGCACGCTTTAAAATCCAAGGACTTCACAAGGTGCTTTACAGATGCATGATAAAAACAATCAAGCAATCAAACAATCAAACAGGGAAAAATAAAAATAAAAATATATAAAAAATAAATATAAAGGAACAGCTACTAAAAGAATAAAAAGATCAAAGGATAAAAACATAAAAACATAACACGTGTAAATGGAGAGGGAGGACCCTAGGGGAAAGCTAAAATAAATAAGTGGGTTTTGAGTTTTGATTTAAAAACATCAAACGAGTCTGTAGCCCTGAGTGGTCCTGGGAGCTGATTCCACAGCCGGGGGCCCAGTGAGGAGAAGGCACGGTCACCCATGCTTGTGAGTTTGGTCCTAGGGACAGAAAGGAGGTTGGAGCTGCATGATCGGAGTGTCCGGAGTGAGGATTGAGGGGTAACTAGATCTTGGAGGTAGGTTGGAGCAGTGTGATGAATGGCCTTGTATGTTAACAGGAGAAGTTTGTAGGTGATGCGGTGGTTAACTGGGAGCCAGTGAAGGGAGTGCAGAACCGGGGTGATGTGCTCTGACTTGCATGTTTTTGCAAGTCATGTTTTTGTTTTTGTGAATAAAGTCTTTGGATGCATCTGCATCTAACTGTCTACTTGAGAAGTTACAAGTAGCACAAAACAAGGCAGCTAGGCTGCTCCTGGGGTGCTCCCCCAGGTCTAGCAGTGCTGGCATGCATATTAGTCTTTCATGGCTTAGTGTTGAGAAAAGGCTAAAGGCCAACCTCCTCATATTTTTGTTGTTTTGAGTTGTTCAAAATCAAACTCCCAGATTTCTTGTCAATAACATAATGTATAGTTCAGAGGTTCACCAACACTCTACCGGAGGGGCGAGTGGTGGTCAGATGACTTTACCTCGACCAAAAACCAACTACATGAAGAAAACATCATAACAACATCTGCTCCATTAAAGGGAGAGCTTGTTTTAAAAGGATACTGAGAACTCATTTACACTCACACTAATAACTACGGTATCACATCATTTTTAGATTCATGATTTGTTTTTTACAAGTACTGATTGTCGTATAACCAAGTGTTATTTTCTGTCTTACTAGCAAGCTAGATAGTTTAGATTTTTTTGTTTTTTTTTGTTTTCTGTCTTCGTTTCTTTTACTTTGTGTTTTTGGATTTTAACTATTGCATGTTATGTTATGTCATGTCATGTATATTTTGTCTTGGACCCCAGGAAGACTGTCATCTAGGCGGCAGCTATTTGGTATCCTTTTAAATAATCAAATAAACAAATTATTATGTAACTATCATTTGAGCTTTTTTCCTTAATCCAAAACTAAGACTCTTCACATAATTAGAGGCAAAGCAAATAGCAGATTATGGATAAATATAAGGTTGATTGAAAAGTTTTATTTGGAGCTGAGAGCTGCATTTTTATCCTTTCATGTTTTTCTAGAATCTTTGCATTATATTCTTATCTGAGCCAGGGGTATGGAAGAGAATTAGGGCCACTTAAAAAAAAAAAAAGTTCTGAGATTAATCTCAGGATTCTGAGAATAAAATCTGAATGTCAGAATTTGGAGTTTAAAATCAGAATTTAGAGAATAATTTCAGAACTCAAAAATAATTTATAAGAATATTTATATGCTTTTTTTTTTCTTTTTCCACCATAATAATCAACACTACAATCAGGCATGCATTTCTCACTTCCTGTTGAACTGTGCCCACCACACCCAACTCTCGCCACAACACTTCCTCCTGAAAGCTGACATTGACAAGAATTGTAACTTCCTTGAATTCCATGTCTTTAATTGAGCTTGTATCCACATGCTTTGATAACAGCAATCTGCCAAATGCAAAAATCCAGTCCAGTCTAGTCCAGTCCAGTCCAGTCCAGTCCAGTCCAGTCCAGTCCAGTCCAGTCCAGTCCAGTCTCAGTTAGAAATATTCAGTATATTAGAAAAAGGCAGTGAGAAAAAGATGAGCAATGTAAGAAAATCACTGCCAAAGTCTTTCATTTCATCACGATTTGCAGTGACTTTCCTGCATTGGAAGTTGACTGGAGGAAAGTTGACTTTGAGTGAGGGAGGATCGCGTGATGCTCTGACGAGCTTGAAGGAACAGTTGTCTGAACTGAGTGCGAAGGTCTTCAATTCCATGCAGGTAAACCAGGGGGTTGAGGGCGCTGTTCAAACACACAAGTCCACGACTTATCTGTTTAGCAACGTAGGCTATGTTATTCCATTCAGGGCACAACCCCTGTTTTATCAAAACTCTGGCCCTGAGGCTGAGGTTCCTCGATACATAATATGGAATGTAACAAACAGAGAAGAGTAGGATCAAAATTAACAACAACTTCAAGCTTCTCTGCTTTTGTACCTGGTCAAGTCTCTTTCTGGTACACAGAACTACAGCCACGTGTCCATAGCAGCACAGTGTGATGAGGAAAGGGATGCAAAATCCAGTGACGGTCCATCCAAGGCTGTAGTTCAGGTAATCCTCAACGTGGAACTTAGAGGTGGTGTCATAACATTTCTGTTTGTTTCCATGTGTCTTGGTGAAGAACATGTCTGGGAGACTTTGAATGCTCACCAAGACCCAAACCATTATCGTGATAACCACAGAGTGGGTGACGGTTATTCTTCCCATCACTCTCACTGGGTGGACAATGGCCAGGTACCTGTACACACTGATACAGGTGAGGAACCCAATGCTGCCATATAGATTCAGGTTGAAGAAGAATCTTGTTATCTTGCAGAACACATCTCCAAAGATCCATTTATTGCCCAAAACATGGTACACAACCAGAAATGGCAGCGTGAGCAGGTACAGAAAATCTGTCAATCCAAGATTGAGAACAAAAATGTTGATGATGTTGAGTTTATTCCAGTTCTGGAGCAACGACTTCAATCCCAAACCATTAGCTATCAGGCCGACGATGAATACGAAGATGTAAACGGCAGGCAGGAACTTCTTTGGAAAGTCAAAGTTAACTTGTTCACAAGAGGTGTTCATCATGTCTTCTGAAAAGCAGTGAATAATCACAGTGGACACTGGTGCTTTGAGTGGCGTAAGGAAACTTTTGTTCCCTTAAAGAAAGCTTTCTCTTCCACATTTCTTAGAACCCTGTTCATGTGGGAGTGGACAGAGGATGTACATGTGACTAGTGTGCCATGGTGTGATCATTTCTTTTGAACTGGTTAAAGGGGAATGCCACCAATTAAAAGAAAATCACACATCTTATTCCTGACCTGTGCCTCAGGATAGTTTAGTCTTATTCCTGACCTGTGCCTCAGGACAGTTCAGTCTTATTCCTGACCTGTGCCTCAGGACAGTTCAGTCATATTCCTGACCTGTGCCCCAGGACAGTTCAGTCTTATTCCTGACCTGTGCCTCAGGACAGTTTAGTCTTATTCCTGACCTGTGTCCCCGGACAGTTTAGTCTTATTCCTGACCTGTGTCCCCGGACAGTTTAGTCTTATTCCTGACCTGTGCCTCAGGACAGTTCAGTCTTATTCCTGACCTGTGCCTCAGGACAGTTTAGTCTTATTCCTGACCTGTGCCTCAGGACAGTTCAGTCTTATTCCTGACCTGTGTCCCAGGACAGTTCAGTCTTATTCCTGACCTGTGCCCCAGGACAGTTCAGTCTTATTCCTGACCTGTGCCCCAGGATAGTTCAGTCTTATTCCTGACCTGTGTCCCCGGACAGTTTAGTCTTATTCCTGACCTGTGCCCCAGGACAGTTTAGTCTTATTCCTGACCTGTGCCTCAGGACAGTTCAGTCTTATTCCTGACCTGTGCCTCAGGACAGTTTAGTCTTATTCCTGACCTGTGCCCCAGGACAGTTCAGTCTTATTCCTGACCTGTGCCTCAGGACAGTTCAGTCTTATTCCTGACCTGTGCCTCAGGACAGTTCAGTCTTATTCCTGACCTGTGCCTCAGGACAGTTTAGTCTTATTCCTGACCTGTGCCTCAGGACAGTTCAGTCTTATTCCTGACCTGTGCCCCAGGACAGTTCAGTCTTATTCCTGACCTGTGTCCCAGGACAGTTCAGTCTTATTCCTGACCTGTGTCCCAGGACAGTTTAGTCTTATTCCTGACCTGTGCCTCAGGACAGTTCAGTCTTATTCCTGACCTGTGCCTCAGGACAGTTTAGTCTTATTCCTGACCTGTGCCTCAGGACAGTTCAGTCTTATTCCTGACCTGTGCCCCAGGACAGTTCAGTCTTATTCCTGACCTGTGCCTCAGGACAGTTCAGTCTTATTCCTGACCTGTGCCTCAGGACAGTTCAGTCTTATTCCTGACCTGTGTCCCAGGACAGTTCAGTCTTATTCCTGACCTGTGCCTCAGGACAGTTCAGTCTTATTCCTGACCTGTGCCCCAGGACAGTTCCGTCTTATTCCTGTGTCCCAGGACAGTTCAGTCTTATTCCTGACCTGTGCCCCAGGACAGTTCAGTCTTATTCCTGTGCCCCAGGACAGTTGAGTCAATAGTTTTAGTGACCATGCACCCCCTAAAGCTAGAAACTGGAGAACTCACTCTTGAATTTGTAACATCACTTTGTGTGAGTTCTTGCACCAAATTGAGATTTTAAGTTCAGGTTCATATCTGTTAGCAAACCTAGAATAGAATAAATAACAATTTCCTGTGACAACTCAATTTAGCATAATTACACACATATCGCATTTGCCACACAGTCTGAGCCACATTCAACGAGGGAGCAGTCATCACAAGGTCAAGGGTTCTCTCCCTTCTAGTTTTAGGAGAGAGTGGTGCACATTCACAAACATTGACTAAACTGTCCTACACTTACGATCAGGCATACACTTCTGTTGAACCAGGCATACACTTCTGTTGAACCAGGCATACACTTCTGTTGAACCAGGCATACACTTCTGTTGAACCAGGCATACACTTCTGTTGAACCAGGCATACACTTCCTGTTGAACCGATGCAGCACATGCTCCCCACAACACTTCCTAAACGGTCACAGTGACAAGAATTGTGGCTTAAATGCATTTCATGTCTTTAATTTGAGCTTTTTCCATATTTTTACAACAATTTGCCAAATTCAAAAATACAAGTGCAGTAAATGTATTAAATGCACGACAGTAAATATATTATTGTTGCAAAAAGTGCCTCTCAGTTAGCAATATATATTACAAAGATGCAGAGAGAGAAAGTTGAGCGAGTTAAGAGAATGACAAAATATTCCATTTCATTCAGAAGTTTCAGTGACTTTACACCACTGGAACTTGTCTGTGAGTGATGGACGATCGCGTGACCTTCTGACGAGCTTGCTGGAACAGTTGTCTGAGCTGAGCTGGAAGGTCTTCATTTCCGTGGAGGTAAACCAGGGGGTTGAGGGCGCTGTTCAGACACACAAGTCCACGACTTATCTGTTTAGCAATGTAGGCTCTATTATTCCATTCAGGGCACAACCCCTGATTTATCAAAACTCTTGCCCTGAGGTTGAGGTTCCTCAATACATAATATGGCATGTAACAAACAGAGAAGAGTAGGATCAAAATTAACAACAACTTCAAGCTTCTCTGCTTTTGTACCTGATCAAGTCTCTTTCTGGTACACAGAACTACAGCCACGTGTCCATAGCAGCACAGTGTGATGAGGAAAGGGATGCAAAATCCAGTGACGGTCCATCCACGGCTGTAGTTCAGGTAATCCTCAACGTAGAACTTAAAGGTGGTGTCATAACATTTCTGTTTGTTTCCATCTGTCTTGATGAAGAACATGTCTGGAAGACTTTGAATGCTCACCAAGACCCAAACCATTATCGTGATAACCACAGAGTGGGTGACGGTTATTCTTCCCATCACTCTCACTGGGTGGACAATGGCCAGGTACCTGTACACACTGATACAGGTGAGGAACCCAATGCTGCCATATAGATTCAGGTTGAAGAAGAATCTTGTTATCTTGCAGAAAACATCTCCAAAGATCCATTTATTGCCCAAAACATGGTACACGACCAGAAACGGCAGCGTGAGCAGATACAGAAAATCTGTGAGTCCAAGGTTGAGAACAAAAATGTTGATGATCTTAAGTTTCTTCCAGTTCTGGATCAACGACTTCAATCCCAAACCATTAGCTATCAGGCCCACGATGAATACTAAGATGTAAACAACAGGCAGGAACTTCTGTGGAAAGTCCATCCTATTTAGTTTACAAGAGGTGTTCATCATTGTGTCTTCTGAAAAGCACGGAATAGAAATGTTGGTCTCACCTCTCACCGTGGATGCTCTGGTGCTTTGAAGGTGTGCAGAGATGTCATTGTCTGTGTATTTGATCTGTATCTGTTTAACCAAGAAAACAGATGTGTGTTTTTTTCCAGCACCAGAGAGAGAGAGAGAGAGAGAGAGAGAGAGAGAGAGAGAGATGCGCTCGGCAGAGACCGAATCATTGATTTAAAAACCATGCCTGATAGGCCTACAGGTACCATCGGGTTCAAGTCACGTTGCAGACTAATACGTAGTTAATGAAACAACTAGTTGTGGAATCAAAGACCTATGTTGCAAACAGAATGTGTGTTTTTTTATCTATTGGCCATCCAAGATGATATGAATCGATTTGAAGAAACAAAATGGACGACACACAGACATGTCAATCATGGCATCTTTTTTATGCCGCCGCCAGCGATAGCCGTGGCAATTATGTTTTCGTGTTGTCCGTCGTCCATCTCATGCTCGTTAACGCCATATCTCAGGAACGCCTTGAGGGAATTTCTTCAAATTTAGCACAAATGTCCACTTGGACTCAGGGATGAACTGATTAGATTTTCGTGGTCGAAGGTCAAAGGTCAAGGTCACTGTGACCTCACATCCGTCAGTTGCATGCTCGTTAATGTGATATCTCAGGAATGCCTTGAAGAAATGTCCTCAAACTTGGCACAAACGTCCACTTGGAGTCAAAGATGAATTGATTCGATTTTGGTGGTCAGCAGCCAAGGTCACTGAACCTCACGTCCGCCCCCATTCTCATGAACGGGATATACTGTATCACAAATGCCTGGACGGAATTTCATTACATCTGGAACAAACTTCCACTTAGACTCAAGGAAAAACTTGAGCCGTTCCTTCATTCGTACAGAAAGAGCACGCTCTCATTTCAGTGTAGATCGTCAGATTGGATTTATGAACACAACCTTACTGCAGGCATCCACTTCCTGTTGAACTGATGCAACACATGCAGCCTGCCCACCGCACCATATGATAGGCTACTCTCCCCAGACAACACTTCCTGAAAGGTCACAGTGACAACAAGGTCACAGTGACAAGACTTGTGTGGCATTTGAAGTCTTTAATTTGAGCTTTCCTCCCACATCATCAAACCAAATGCAAAAATCTAAGTACAGTCAAATGTATTGAATCAGTACAATAGGCTGAATGTATTAAAAGTGGTGGAATCTGTGCTTCCAAGGTTGAGAACAAAAATGTGGATCTTAAGTTTCTTCCAGTTCTGGAGCAACAACTTCAATCCACAACCATTATGCTTGATGAATGAATACTAAGGTGTAAACAGCAGGCAGGAATTGTGTTTAAATTCAAAGCAAACTGTTTGACGAGAGTTGCTTCTTCATTCTGTCTTCTGAAAAGCAGTGAATAATCACGACTCTCTGGTACTTTGAGTGGCGTAAGGTGATCAGGGGCGTCGCTAGACCCTGGCTTCCGGGGCTAGAGCCCCGGATGTTTTTTTCCTAGCCCCGGATGTTTTTTTCCTAGTTTTTTTTTTTTTCTTCCAATAAACAAAGTCTGGCATTAATAATCAGTACATTATACAAAAAAATCAGACTAAACATTTACAAAATTGGAACAGACAATCAAATAAACAACAAAATAAAATAAATAAAGCAAAATCATTAAGTCAGAGTTCTAAACAGTTTTCTAAAAAAAAAAAACAGAAAATATCAGTAGGCTATGCAGGACCAAATTATCAGTTACTATTGTCATAGTGTGTCATTACATAATGTTTCTGCTTCACCCCTCACCACCTCCTCTCCACACAAGCTCATCATCTCACTATGAAATTATTCAAACAAATGACATGCGCCAACATGCACAGCATCACAGTAGCTACAACTATGAAATTATCTTATGTTATTTAGTTGTTTAGTTGTGAAGATATTTTCTGAGATAAATGGGCCTTGATGCTCAAGGCCCATTTATCTCAGAAAATATCTTCACACAGAATATTATTAACCATACAACCTACAACGCTAGCATCAGCATGAAGCCACAGCCATCCACTCCAATGTCTATAGAAGCTAACGTTAGCATGACTGTCACAATAACAATGCCTTCACTTCACAGTTACATTAAACAAAACCACACATCACTGCTTCATTAAACCATTACAACAAACAATACGTTGTTCCCAATTCCAGCTAGGCGCTTTTGATTAGATAGAACCGTAGGTTGAAGAGCGACATGTGTTTTGCGACCGGCCGGTGAGCACACCTTACGTCAAGTAGCGTAGATATAACATCACTACGTCCGCTCTAAGTTTCAAAATAAAAGTACCATATGATACAAAAACGGCACCATCAGAATTTAGGTTTACAGGAAGCGTGTACCTTAATAAAATACCTTCACAGGAGTTACTGGGGGGGTTCGTACCATTGAGATATAATATTTAATAAAATAAAATATGTAAATTTGCTAAGTGGACTCCCGCCAGAACCCTATCAAGGACCTCTGGTGGTCCCTGGACCTCGAGACCCACTAGTCTTGTTCTTCTGTATCCATCTCAAATGACTCACAACATGGGTATTTACGGATTGGAAAAACCAAAATTTTTTGAGTGGGGGGGAGGGGGCTCCTTACCCCCCCTCCCCGTCGGGGTACCTGGCTAAAGCCCCCAATGTCTTCAGGACCTAGAAACGCCCCTGAAGGTGATGCCTTTCCCCTTAAGGAAGGTGTTCTCTTCCACATTCGTAGAATCTTCTTTACATGAGAGGGAACAGGAAATGTACAAGTCCTCTGCTTGTGAATTTCTGTGGAAAGTCAAAGCTAACGTCACCATGTCGGCACCATGTCAAATGTCTTTAACACCTAAGGCGGTTGAAGTTGCTTATATTAAAAAAAAAAGTAATTATATTACAGATCATGTAACTTGGATTCAATACTCTTGAAATTATGTGCCTGTGTTCTTGTTCACTTCATCATTGTTATTATTTTTACTCCGTCACTTCATTTTAAAATATTGTATACCCTGTAGGGATGGGATGGGGCGGGGGTGGGGGGGATGGGGCGGGGGTGGGGGGGATGGGTGATTTTTTTTTTTTTTTTCATAATAGTATATTCCTGTATACTGTATGATACATTGTAATAAAAACACTTAAAAAAAAAAGCTAACGTCACAAGTAAGAGGCACCACAAAGGGGGCAGATGTTAACTAATAGATGGGGGAATACATCTGATTTATGGTCTGAGATTCCAATACGAGGGATCAGCCGAGCAGCTGTCATAGGCATTGTGACATCAACAGTGATGTCATAAGAGCAGGTGTGATGTCATCAGTGATGCGAAGTTGTGACATCATCAGTGATGTCATAAGAGGGAGGGAGCCCGCACAGTGGGCGAGCTGCACGGCGGCGAGGCTGCGCACCGGCCATATCTAGGAATTAGCCGAGCCTAGGAATTACTGGGAGCAAGTGGCACTGTTTGTTTCCATTTTTGTCCCACTGATGATGTCACAATGTTTATGACATCATCAGTGATGTCGTCAGTGACATCATTATTGACCAAAATCAATGGGGGGGACTGCTCTGGGCCTCGGTGCAGGAGTGAGCCAGCTAGCGAGCAGGCAGTCCACGGCGCTCTATTTACATTATATTGTTATAGCTATCCGTCCCTTTCAGTGGATGCTCTGTTTATAGAGATGGAAACTGAATTATGAGCGGTGGAAGAAACACAATGTGTCTTCCTGTTTGAAACCCTGCTCTTATCTTTGTTCACTGATGTGAAAGTCATGTCTCTGTTTTTTCATGTGCCACGCAGAAAAGGCATGATTAACATCTGATATCAGAATCAGAATCAGAATCAGAAAGACTTTAATGATCCCCGGGGGGAAATTGGGACAAGTTACAGTTGCTCGTTCACATAACACACATAGCATAATACATAGATCAGATCAATATTCACTGAAATCAGAGCAGTGCACACCATCACCCTTTTCCTCTTTCAGAAAGACAGAGGAAATTAATCTTGGCTAAACAACATAGAACAATTTATGAGCTGCTAATTGTCTGCCATTATGGAGTGTATCTGCAAATTAATCTCAAATACTTCATAAATCTTCAGAATTCCACATTTGATTGAAATTTGAATTGCACCATTTGAAAAGAAAAAAAAACATACAGTATAGGCTAATCAATTTAGTAATAAGATCACAGTTACTCAAGTGACATCGTGATGATGTCTCCCCGTCACTTTTGTGACTGACAGACAGACACCGCCCACGGGCACTTAGCCAATTTTAACTAAGAAAGATGAAAGATAAGATCACGGTTGCTCAAGAGATATCACAGTTGAGCAAATGGCAAATTAATTCAAAACACACACACACCAGGGGCATAGGCAGAAATTAAATTATGGGTGGGCCTGGATAAAATTGGGTGGGCCTGGATAAAATTGGTGGGGCAATTGCATGACGAAATTTTGCACGTGAAGCGCGCAAAATTCCTAGATGTCACGAAGTCGTCATGCATTAGACTCTGGAAATGATGTGCCCTGCGTTTTTAAGCTACAAAACCATTAGCTAGCAAGGCAGCAGCAAGTTTGACTCTAGAAAACTGCCCGAGTGACACACCGCCCGGACACCGGGACACCACTTAGCCAATTTAACCTAAAAAGATTATTGCTCTTGTGTGTTTCTGTTTTATGATATGTTTCATATTTTATCACACATTGCTTTTTGCTCATATTTGATGTCCTGTGGAGCCTCCCGGCCTAAGAATTTCACACAAGTGTACTTGTGCAACCAGAGTGACAATAAACATGTTGAAAGTTGAATCTTGAACGTGCACCGTGACTGCGCCTATACCCTCCCCACAACACTTCCTGAAACATCACAGTGACAAGAATCGTGGTTTGAGTACACTTCATGTCTTTAATTTGAGCTTTTTTCCCCCTCACATGTGATAACAACAATCTGCCCAATGCAAAAATCCAGGTACAGCAAATGTATTAATGTTGCAAAAATGGCGCTTCTCAGTTAGAAATGAATATTACAAAGATGCAGAAAGAAAAAGAGCCAGTTAAGAGAATGAATGGCAAAATGTTCCATTTCATTCACAAATTGCAAAATGACTTTCCACCATTGGAACTTGATTGTGACTGGTGGGAACTTGAGTTTGAATGATGGACCGTCGCGTGACCTTCTGACGAGCTTGCTGGAACAGTTGTCTGAGCTGAGCTGGAAGGTCTTCATTTCCGTGGAGGTAAACCAGGGGGATGAGGGCGCTGTTCAGACACACAAGTCCACGACTTATTTGATGAGCAACGTAGGCTCTGTTATTCCATTCAGGGCACAACCCCTGATTTATCAAAATTCTGGCTCTGAGGTTGAGGTTCCTCAATACATGATATGGAATGTAACAAACAGAGAAGAGTAGGATCAAAATTAACAACAACTTCAAGCTTCTCTGCTTTTGTACCTGGTCAAGTCTCTTTCTGGTACACAGAACTACAGCCACGTGTCCATAGCAGCCCAGTGTGATGAGGAAAGGGATGCAAAATCCAGTGACGGTCCATCCAAGGCTGTAGTTCAGGTAATCCTCAACGTAGAACGTAGAGGTGGTGTCATAACATTTCTGTTCATTTCCATCTGTCTTGATGAAGAACATGTCTGGGAGGATTTGAATGCTCACCAAGACCCAAACCATTATCGTGATAACCACAGAGTGGGTGACAGTTATTCTTCCCATCACTCTCACTGGGTGGACAATGGCCAGGTACCTGTACACACTGATACAGGTGAGGAACCCAATGCTGCCATATAGATTCAGGTTGAAGAAGAATCTTGTTATCTTGCAGAACACATCTCCAAAGATCCATTTACTTCCCAATAAAAAGTACACGACCAGAAACGGCAGCGTGAGCAGATACAGAAAATCTGTGAGTCCAAGATTGAGAACAAAAATGTTGATGATCTTAAGTTTGTTCCAGTTCTGGATCAAGGACTTCAATCCCAAACCATTAGCTATCAGGCCGACGATGAATACTAAGATGTAAACAACAGGCAGGAAGTTATGTGGAAAGTCAAAGCTTTGTAGTTTACAAGAGATGTTCTTCATTGTGTCTTCTGAAAAGCACAGAATAAAAATGTTGCTCTCACAGTGGATGCTCTGGTGCTTTGAAGGTGTGAGACGTCAGTGTATTTGTGTATTTGATCTGTATCTGTTTAAAGCAGCTACGAGCAACTTTTTCGATTGTTATTAAACAGTATAAATTTAATATCAATGCATCACATCTTACCTCTAATAGTCGACGAGACCAACGCAGAGTAGTCTTGCTTGAACCCCGAGTGAATCGGCCAGTGTAGTCTGTCTGTAGCCAGGGCAGATCAGGAAGTGAAATGAAACGGTTTGCAGCAGCCACTTCGGCCATAACCACAAAATAACTTCCAAAAAACCTGTTAGAATATAACGAGAGATGTTCCCGAGAGTGTCCGTGGCGTTCACATTGTTTATGTTATGTTGCTAGGCAGCGCAAACGGCGTAGGCAGGCATCTGCGTTTCACTTCTGGGTTTCACTTCCGCGTTTCACTTCCGGGTAGCCGGGCCGGCTGTAAGGAGAGAGAGAGAGAGAGCCCCCTGTTGACGCGAGTTTAGACAGACACAGAGTTATTAATCACCTAAGGGAGCAATCTCAGATACACACGGCTTTGGTCTCGTCGACTATTAGAGGTAAGATGTGATGCATTGATATTAAATTTATACTGTTTAATAACAATCGAAAAAGTTGCTCGTAGCTGCTTTAACCCATAGACTGTATAAATAGGTTTAACCAAGAAAACAGATAGAAGTAGGGGTGTGTGTGGTTTTTTCCAGCACCAGAGATAGAGAGAGAGAGAGAGAGAGAGAGAGAGAGAGAGAGAGAGAGGGAGAGGGAGAGAGATAGAGAGAGGGAGGGAGGGAGAGGGATAGAGAGAGAGAGAGAGAGAGAGAGAGAGAGAGAGAGAGAGAGAGAGAGAGAGAGAGACAGACAGAGAGAGAGAGAGAGATGCACTCGGCAGAGGGAGGGGGGCTGCCACAACTTCCGGTCGCAGACCGCTTGCACCACCCTGTGGGTGGAGTATGTCATGAGGCACAAGGGAACATATTTGATTAACCTTGAAACTGCCAGTGATATAGACTATGTATGCATGGGTTAAGTAACTATAGATGAAAATGCAAAAAGTGTAAAATAATTAGAAGTCTTTGCTATTTTTGTGGAAGATTTAAATCTTGTGATTTTCTAGAATCTTTGCAGAATATTTAGTTAAAAAAAAAAAAAATTTTTTAATTGTAATTGTCAGCTTGTGAAGCTCATAACTTTTACATCTTGTTTATTTACACTTAGGGCGCGTTCTTAAATGTCACTCCCAGCACCCAGAGCCCACCCTGGCACAAACTGGACCGTTCGGAAATTGGGAACGCTGTTGGAATACAGCGTTTGGTTATTCAGACTTCGCGCTACACTCTCGGCACTCCATCTGAGGAGACGGAGCAGCAGAGCAACAAGAGCAGATGAACTGCTAAAATGGTTAAAAAAAACAGAGGAAGAGAATAGAAGGGAGGAGAGGAGCTGAGAGCAGATAGGAGTGAGTTGTTGTATGTGTACAGTAGCAGTTAGCTAACTGCTAGCCAGTAGTGTGTTTGTAAAACTAATGACCCGTTCCTTCATTCGTACAGAAAGAGCACGCTCTCATTTCAGTGTAGATCGTCAGATTGGATTTATGAACACAACCTTACTGCAGGCATCCACTTTCTGTTGAACTGATGCAACACATGCAGCCTGCCCACCGCACCATATGATAGGCTACTCTGGGGACACCTCGCCATTCCGAAGTGTCGGCATTCCGATCATTGACTTCTATGCTTTCGGAGAGGCGGCCCTTTTTTATCTCCAAAAAATGTTTCGCCGAGAGGTTAGGTTAGGCTTAGGCGTGGGGGGTGGGAGAGGTTAGGTTTAGGGTTAGGGTCTGGGGGAGGGTTCTTTCGCAATGGCGAGGTTAGGGTTAGAATTTTGTCGGAATGCCGGTATTTCGGAGTGCCGACATTTCGGAATGCCGAGGTGTCCCCGGCTACTCTCCCCACACAACACTTCCTGAAAGGTCACAGTGACAACAAGGTCACAGTGACAAGACTTGTGTGGCATTTGATGTCTTTAATTTGAGCTTTCCTCCCACATCATCAAACCAAATGCAAAAATCTAAGTACAGTCAAATGTATTGAATCAGTACAATAGGCTGAATGTATTAAAAGTGGTGGAATCTGTGCTTCCAAGGTTGAGAACAAAAATGTGGATCTTAAGTTTCTTCCAGTTCTGGAGCAACAACTTCAATCCACAACCATTATGCTTGATGAATGAATACTAAGGTGTAAACAGCAGGCAGGAATTGTGTTGAAAGAGTTGCTTCTTCATTGTGTCTTCTGAAAAGCAGTGAATAATCACAGTGGACTCTCTGGTACTTTGAGTGGCGTAAGGTGATGTCTTTCCCCATAAAGGAGGTTTTCTCTTCCACATTCGTAGAATCTTCTTTACATGAGAGGGAACAGGAAATGTACAAGTCCTCTGCTTGTGAATTTCTGTGGAAAGTCAAAGCTAACGTCACCATGTCAGCACCATGTCAAATGTCTTTAACACCTAAGGCGGTTGAAGTTGCTTATATAAAAAAAAAAAAGTAATTATATTACAGATCATGTAACTTGGATTCAATACTCTTGAAATGATGTGCCTGTGTTCTTGTTCACTTCATCATTGTTATTATTTTTACTCCGTCACTTCATTTTAAAATATTGTATACCCTGTAGGGATGGGATGGGGCGGGGGTGGGGGGGATGGGGCGGGGGTGGGGGGGATGGGGCGGGGGTGGGGGGGATGGGTGATTTTTTATTTTTATTTTCATAATAGTATATTCCTGTATACTGTATGATACATTGTAATAAAAACACTTTGAAAAAAAAAAAGCTAACGTCACAAGTAAGAGGCACCACAAAGGGGGCAGATGTTAACTAATAGATGGGGGAATAAATCTGATTTATGGTCTGAGATTCCAATACGAGGGATCAGACGAGCAGCTGTCATAGGCATTGTGACATCAACAGTGATGTCATAAGAGCAGGTGTGATGTCATCAGTGATGCGAAGTTGTGACATCATCAGTGATGTCATAAGAGCGAGGGAGCCCGCACAGCGGGCGAGCTGCAGGGCGGCGAGGCTGCGCACCGGCCATATCTAGGAATTAGCCGAGCCTAGGAATTACTGGGAGCAAGTGGCACTGTTTGTTTCCATTTTTGTCCCACTGATGATGTCACAATGTTTATGACATCATCAGTGATGTCGTCAGTGACATCATTATTGACCAAAATCAATGGGGGGGACTGCTCTGGGCCTCGGTGCAGGAGTGAGCCAGCTAGCGAGCAGGCAGTCCACGGAGCTCTATTTATATTATATTGTTATAGCTATCCGTCTCTTTCAGTGGATGATGTTTATAGAGATGGAAACTGAATTATGAGCGGTGGAAGAAACACAATGTGTCTTCCTGTTTGAAACCCTGCTCTTATCTTTGTTCACTGATGTGAAAGTCATGTCTCTGTTTTTTCATGTGCCACGCAGAAAAGGCATGATTAACATCTGATATCAGAATCAGAATCAGAATCAGAAAGACTTTAATGATCCCCGGGGGGAAATTGGGACAAGTTACAGTTGCTCGTTCACATAACACACATAGCATAATACATAGATCAGATCAATATTCACTGAAATCATAGCAGTGCACACCATCACCCTTTTCCTCTTTCAGAAAGACAGAGGAAATTAATCTTGGCTAAACAACATAGAACAATTTATGAGCTGCTAATTGTCTGCCATTATGGAGTGTATCTGCAAATTAATCTCAAATACTTCATAAATCTTCAGAATTCCACATTTGATTGAAATTTGAATTGCACCATTTGAAAAGAAAAAAAACATACAGGATAGGCTAATCAATTTAGTAATAAGATCACAGTTATTCAAGTGACATCACTGATGACATCACAACTGCCTGAGTGACATCACAGTTGAGCAATTGTGTACCATGCCAACTTTTGCCCAGGAAGTGATGATGTCTCTCCGTCACTTTTGTGACTGACAGACAGACACCGCCCACGGCCACTTAGCCACTTTTAACTAAGAAAGATGAAAGATAAGATCACGGTTGCTCAAGAGATATCACAGTTGAGCAAATGGCAAATTAATTCAAAACACACACAGACCAGGGGCATAGGCAGAAATTAAATTATGGGTGGGCCTGGATAAAATTGGGTGGGCCTGGATAAAATTGGTGGGGCAATTGCATGACGAAATTTTGCACGTGAAGCGCGCAAAATTCCTAGATGTCATGAAGTCGTCATGCATTAGACTCTGGAAATGATGTGCCCTGCGTTTTTAAGCTACAAAACCATTAGCTAGCAAGGCAGCAGCAAGTTTGCCTCTAGAAAACTGCCCGAGTGACACACCGCCCGGACACCGGGACACCACTTAGCCAATTTAACCTAAAAAGATTATTGCTCTTGTGTGTTTCTGTTTTATGATATGTTTCATATTTTATCACACATTGCTTTTTGCTCATATTTGATGTCCTGTGGAGCCTCCCGGCCTAAGAATTTCACACAAGTGTAATTGTGCAACCAGAGTGACAATAAACATGTTGAAACTTGAATCTTGAACGTGCACCGTGACTGCGCCTATACGCTCCCCACAGCACTTCCTGAAACATCACAGTGACAAGAATCGTGGTTTGAGTACACTTCATGTCTTTAATTTGAGCTTTTTTTTCCTCACATGTGATAACAACAATCTGCCCAATGCAAAAATCCAGGTACAGCAAATGTATTAATGTTGCAAAAACGGCGCTTCTCAGGGTGCTGCGTCTATGTGCCGACAGGCCGCAGTGCCGACAGGTCGCAATGCCGATAGCCCACAAGCAGAACCAGCTGAGCGAGGCGGCGTGCAGCGTGTCGGTGGAGCTATACCTCTCCCAGCCCCCACGCCAAACTTAACCTCCCCCCATGCCTACCAGACCCTAACCCAAAACCTAACCTCTCCCAGCCCCCACGCCAAACCTAACCTCCCCCCATGCCATGCCTAAACCTAACCTCCCTCAGACCCTAACCCAAAACCTAACCTCTCCCACCCCCACGCCTAAACCTAAGGTCGGCATTGCGGGTGGTCGGCATAGCAGGTGGTCGGCATAGCGGGTGGACCCCGCTTCTCAGTTAGAAATTAATATTACAAAGATGCAGAAAGAAAAAGAGCGAGTTAAGAGAATGAATGCCAAAATGTTCCATTTCATTCACAAGTTGCAAAATGACTTTCCACCATTGGAAGTTGATTGTCACTGGTGGGAACTTGAGTTTGAATGATGGACCGTCGCGTGAGCTTCTGACGAGCTTGCTGGAACAGTTGTCTGAGCTGAGCTGGAAGGTCTTCATTTCCGTGGAGGTAAACCAGGGGGATGAGGGCGCTGTTCAGACACACAAGTCCACGACTTATTTGATGAGCAACGTAGGCTCTGTTATTCCATTCAGGGCACAACCCCTGATTTATCAAAACTCTGGCTCTGAGGTTGAGGTTCCTCAATACATGATATGGAATGTAACAAACAGAGAAGAGTATGATCAAAATAAACAACAACTTCAAGCTTCTCTGCTTTTGTACCTGGTCAAGTCTCTTTCTGGTACACAGAACTACAGCCACGTGTCCATAGCAGCCCAGTGTGATGAGGAAAGGGATGCAAAATCCAGTGACGGTCCATCCAAGGCTGTAGTTCAGGTAATCCTCAACGTGGAACGTAGAGGTGGTGTCATAACATTTCGGTTTGTTTCCATATGTCTTGGTGAAGAACATGTCTGGAAGACTTTGAATGCTCACCAAGACCCAAACCATTATCGTGATAACCACAGAGTGGGTGACAGTTATTCTTCCCATCACTCTCACTGGGTGGACAATGGCCAGGTACCTGTACACACTGATACAGGTGAGGAACCCAATGCTGCCATATAGATTCAGGTTGAAGAAGAATCTTGTTATCTTGCAGAACACATCTCCAAAGATCCATTCACGTCCACAAAAAAAGTACACGACCAGAAACGGCAGCGTGAGCAGATACAGAAAATCTGTGAGTCCAAGATTGAGAACAAAAATGTTGATGATCTTAAGTTTCTTCCAGTTCTGGATCAAGGACTTCAATCCCAAACCATTAGCTATCAGGCCCACGATGAATACTAAGATGTAAACAACAGGCAGGAATTTGTTTGGAAAGTCAAAGCTTTCTAGTTCACAAGAGATGTTCTTCATTGTGTCTTCTGAAATGCAGTGAATAAAAAATGTTTGTCTCACAGTGGACGCTCTGCTGCTTTCAAGTAGGTTAGATCTTTATCTGTTTAAGCAACACAACGGATAGAAGGCCGGAAGTGTGTGTGTGTGTGTGTGTGTGTGTGTGTGTGTGTGTGTGTGTGTGTGTGTGTGTGTGTGTGTGTGTGTGTGTGTGTGTGTGTGTGCGTGTGTGTGTGTGCGTGTGTGCGTGCGTGTGTGCGTGCGGACAAACAGGCTTCGTTTATTTCGGATGGGAGTCTATAACACCCAAATTTTCCATTTTAGGCAATATAAAATATATATATATATATATATATATATATATATATATATATATATATATATATATATATATATATATATATATATTGATGGGGACAAATCTGCCATTTCAGAAAGTGGTGGGGACATGTCCCCAGCACCCCCAGTGTGAATGACATCTAAGGATGCAACACATGCAAGCGTGCCTACTACTCCCCTCACAACACTTCTTCAATGGTCACAGTGACAAGACTTGTGTTTCTTAAATGCATTTCATGTCTTTAATTTGAACTTTGTTCCATATGTCATAACAACTATCTGCCAAATGCAAAAATCCAAGTACAGTTATGTATTTTATGTATTTAACCTTTATTTTACCAGGTAGTCACTTGAGATCAAAGATCTCTTTTACGAGCAAGACCTGGCCAAATTAAATCAACTATTAAATCCAGTACAGCAAATGTATTATTGTTGCAAAAAGTTGTGCTTCTCAGTTAGAAATACAGTTTACAAAGAAGCAGAGATGAGCAAGTTAAGAGAAGAACTGTCAAAATGTTGACTGAGTTTCCACCACTGGAACTTAGTAAATGTACAGTAAATGTATTTAATCCAGTACAGCAAATGTATTATTGCAAAAAGAGGTGCTTCTCAGTTAGAAATATATGTTACAAAGATGCATGAGCGAGTTAAGAGAAGGACTGTCAAAATGTTATTCATTCACAAGTTGCAGTCTGAGTGAGTTTCCACCACTGTAACTTTTCTGTGAGTGATGGACGATCGCGTGAGCTTCTGACGAGCTTGCTGGAACAGTTGTCTGAGCTGAGCTGGAAGGTCTTCATTTACATGGAGGTAAACCAGGGGGTTGAGGGCGCTGTTCAGACAGACAAGGCCACAACTTATCTTATCTGCAACGTAGACTCTGTTGTTGTTCCATTCAGGGCACAACCCCTGTTTTATCAAAACTCTGGCCCTGAGGTTGAGCTTCCTCAATACATGATACGGAATGTAACAAACAGAGAAGAGTAGGATCGAAATGAACAACAACTTCAAGCTTCTCTGTTTCAGTACCTTATCAGTGTTTCTGCGGCAGAGAATGACAATCACGTGTCCATAGCAGCCCAGTGTGATGAGGAAAGGGATGCAAAATCCAGTGACGGTCCATCCAAGGCTGTAGTTCAGGTAATCCTCAATGTAGAACTTAGAGGTGGTGTCATAACATTTCCGTTTGTTTCTATATGTCTTGGTGAAGAACATGTCTGGAAGACTTTGAATGCTCACCAAGACCCAAACCATTATCGTGATAACCACAGAGTGGGTGATGGTTATTCTTCCCATCACTCTCATTGGGTGGACAATGGCCAGGTACCTGTACACACTGATACAGGTGAGGAACCCAATGCTGCCATATAGATTCAGGTTGAAGCAGAATCGTGTTATCTTGCAGAAAACATCTCCAAAGATCCATTTATTGCCCAAAACATGGTACACGACCAGAAACGGCAGCGTGAGCAGATCCAAAAAATCTGAGAGTCCAAGGTTGAGAACAAAAATGTTGATGTTCCCCAGTTTCTTCCAGTTCTGGATCAACGACTTCAATCCCAAACCATTAGCTATCAGGCCGACGATGAATACTAAGGTGTAAACAGCAGGTAGGAATTTATGTGGAAAGGTAAAGCTTTCTAGTTTACAAGAGATGTTCATCATTGTGTCTTATGAAAAGCAAAGTACTAATCCGTCTCTTTCAGTGGAGCTCTGGTGTTTTCTAGAGATGGAAAGTGAATTATGAGCGGGGGAAGAAAAACAGGTGACTTTTTTCACCGAAGACTTCCTGTTTGAAACCCTGCGATCTCTCTGCTTCATTTTTAGACATTGCAGGAAATTGTCTGGAAGTGTGACCGTTTAACACATTCAACACTGATGTGAAATTGGGGCACGGTGGCTCAGTGGTAGAGCTGTCGCCTCACAGTCAGAAGGTCCTGAGTTCGATTCTCGCCTGGGACACTGTGGGCGCTGTGGTTGTGTTCCCCCCATATCTTCAGTGCCTACTGCCCAGGTGGGGTATATCGTCGTAAGGGCCTTTCTATCTGTGTGGAGTTTGCATGTTCTCCCCATGCTCCCCCAGGGGGTTCCTCCGTATATAACCCCCCCACTAAAAACATGCAGAAGATCAGATCGTCATCGTCATCCGACCAGTGACCACAACATCCAAAGTTGGTCCCCGGGCGCTGTATGAGAAAGCGACCACTGCTCCTGGCCTGCCCCCCGGAGGAAAGGACATGCCTGGATGGCTTAAATGCAGAGGACACTTTTCACCGGCCACCGTCAGCATGAGTGTGTTGTGGCCGCATGCGTGTGTTGTGGTGTTCGTGTGACAATAAAAGACGGGCTTGTCCCGTTACGAGAGAAATTAATGTGTTAAACATGTCAAACCATTTCACATGTGAAAATGATGACACACAAACAGTGTCGCTATTGTTGTTTTTTGGAAAGGCATGATTAGCATCATCTGATCCATAGAATCAGATCAAGAGGATGTGCATCTGGATGCATATTTTAGCTTTTTGCCACGTTTTGTGCTTTTTTTAACCCATTGATACCTGATGCAGCATTTGTGTGTGTATCCCTGTGTGACGCGGTTCGCGGTCTTAAAGGCATACACACACAAATGAGGGATATACACGCAAATGCTGCATCAGGTATCAATGGGTTAAGGACAATAACATTGTTTTGGTACCCATTTCATTATGCCAATTACCACTTACAGTGTAACCCAGGTCCACTTTAGGGACCAGGGCAAGATTTCAGACTGGTGGTCCACTGCAAGCAATCCAGTCCTCCCACGTTCTATCCATTTTGGCATTTCTAATCAATCAATATTCACACCATCACACTTTTCCTCTTTCAGAAAGTCAGAGGAAATTAATCTTGGCTAAACAACAATTATAATATAATTAATAATAATAGAACAATATTATTATTGTTCACAATAATAGAACATAGAACAATTTATGAGCTGTTAATTCTCTGTCATAGTCTTGTACTTGCTGCAAATGGATATCAAATACTTCATACATTTTCATAATTCCACATTTGATTGAAATTTGAATGGCACCATTTGAAAGAATTAGGCTGGTTACAATGAAATTGCTTCAAGTATTAGCTACATTAAATCTAATATAAGTAACATCACTGTTACTGTGCACTGTCCTAAGCCTAAACAGTAGATCCAGTGGAGTCCACACCTGTTACTGTGCACTGTCCTAAGCCTAAACAGTAGATCCAGTGGAGTCCACACCTGTTACTGTGCACTGTCCTAAGCCTAAACAGTAGATCCAGTGGAGTCCACACCTGTTACTGTGCACTGTCCTAAGCCTAAACAGTAGATCCAGTGGAGTCCACATAACGGTCCCTGTTAATGTGCACTGTCCTAAGCCTAAACAGTAGATCCAGTGGAGTCCACACCTGTTACTGTGCACTGTCCTAAGCCTAAACAGTAGATCCAGTGGAGTCCACACCTGTCATGTACATTGTCCTAAGCCTAAACAGTAGATCCAGTGGAGTCCACACCTGTTACTGTGCACTGTCCTAAGCCTAAACAGTAGATCCAGTGGAGTCCACATGTGCACTGTCCTAAGCCTAAACAGTAGATCCAGTGGAGTCCACATAACTGTTAATGTGCACTGTCCTAAGCCTAAACACTAGATCCAGTGGAGTCCACACCTGTTACTGTGCACTGTCCTAAGCCTAAACAGTAGATCCAGTGGAGTCCACATAACTGTTAATGTGCACTGTCCTAAGCCTAAACAGTAGATCCAGTGGAGTCCACATAACTGTTACTGTGCACTGTCCTAAGCCTAAACACTAGATCCAGTGGAGTCCACACCTGTTACTGTGCACTGTCCTAAGCCTAAACAGTAGATCCAGTGGAGTCCACATAACTGTTACTGCACATTGTCCTAAGCCTAAACAGTAGATCCAGTGGAGTCCACACCTGTTACTGTGCACTGTCCTAAGCCTAAACAGTGGATCCAGTGGAGTCCATAACTGTTACTGTGCACTGTCCTAAGCCTAAACAGTAGATCCAGTGGAGTCCATAACTGTTACTGTGCACTGTCCTAAGCCTAAACAGGAGATCCAGTGGAGTCCATAACTGTTAATGTGCACTGTCCTAAGCCTAAACACTAGATCCAGTGGAGTCCACACCTGTTACTGTGCACTGTCCTAAGCCTAAACAGTAGATCCAGTGGAGTCCACACCTGTTAATGTGCACTGTCCTAAGCCTAAACAGTGGATCCAGTGGAGTCCACACCTGTTACTGTGCACTGTCCTAAGCCTAAACAGTAGATCCAGTGGAGTCCACACCTGTTACTGTGCACTGTCCTAAGCCTAAACAGTAGATCCAGTGGAGTCCACACCTGTTACTGTGCACTGTCCTAAGCCTAAACAGTAGATCCAGTGGAGTCCACACCTGTTACTGTGCACTGTCCTAAGCTTAAAAAGTAGATCCAGTGGAGTCCACACCTGTTACTGTGCACTGTCCTAAGCCTAAACAGTAGATCCAGTGGAGTCCACACCTGTTACTGTGCACTGTCCTAAGCCTAAACAGTAGATCCAGTGGAGTCCACACCTGTTACTGTGCACTGTCCTAAGCCTAAACAGTGGATCCAGTGGAGTCCATAACTGTTACTGTGCACTGTCCTAAGCCTAAACAGTAGATCCAGTGGAGTCCATAACTGTTACTGTGCACTGTCCTAAGCCTAAACAGGAGATCCAGTGGAGTCCATAACTGTTAATGTGCACTGTCCTAAGCCTAAACACTAGATCCAGTGGAGTCCACACCTGTTACTGTGCACTGTCCTAAGCCTAAACAGTAGATCCAGTGGAGTCCACACCTGTTAATGTGCACTGTCCTAAGCCTAAACAGTGGATCCAGTGGAGTCCACACCTGTTACTGTGCACTGTCCTAAGCCTAAACAGTAGATCCAGTGGAGTCCACACCTGTTACTGTGCACTGTCCTAAGCCTAAACAGTAGATCCAGTGGAGTCCACACCTGTTACTGTGCACTGTCCTAAGCCTAAACAGTAGATCCAGTGGAGTCCACACCTGTTACTGTGCACTGTCCTAAGCTTAAAAAGTAGATCCAGTGGAGTCCACACCTGTTACTGTGCACTGTCCTAAGCCTAAACAGTAGATCCAGTGGAGTCCACACCTGTTACTGTGCACTGTCCTAAGCCTAAACAGTAGATCCAGTGGAGTCCACACCTGTTACTGTGCACTGTCCTAAGCCTAAACAGTAGATCCAGTGGAGTCCACACCTGTTACTGTGCACTGTCCTAAGCCTAAACAGTAGATCCAGTGGAGTCCACACCTGTTACTGTGCACTGTCCTAAGCCTAAACAGTAGATCCAGTGGAGCACACCTGTTACTGTGCACTGTCCTAAGCCTAAACAGTGGATCCAGTGGAGTCCACACCTGTTACTGTGCACTGTCCTAAGCCTAAACAGTAGATCCAGTGGAGTCCACACCTGTTACTGTGCACTGTCCTAAGCCTAAACAGTGGATCCAGTGGAGTCCACATAACTGAATGGACTGTAGGAGAAGAAAAGGCACCAAAGAGTAGTTTGGCTTCATTTCGATTGGGACTACCCAAAATGACATTTGTGGTGCTCACCAGCATGGGGGAAAATATATCAATGTTATAGTAAAAAATAAAGTGATGAATGAGCAAGTGAAATATTATAAACATGTATATAAAAGACTATGTACAGAAATTACAAGTATATCTGACATTTAAACACCAATGTCATGCATTTACCATGAGTGAGGAAAAAGGAAGTGAAAAAAGGAAATGCAGACATGTTCGTGAATACCGGTAGTAAAAAAAAAAGTGTGAATACACACGCACACACACACACACACACACACACACACACACACACACACACACACACACACACACACACACACACACACACACACACACACACACACACACACACACACAAAACATTGTAAGTGTCCAAATGTAGGCCTATACGCAACATGAAATATTTCTATTACATAAGAAGTGTTTGTCTAAAATTATTTACAACAAAATAGAGAAGGAAATGAAAATAAGTGCAATGTCATCTGGCTACAAACACACAGATACAAATGTACAAGCTACACTTTGCATTGTTCATACATATGAGGAAACAGTAGGCTATCTGTCAACACATAAGTTGGTGTCATTCTGTGGAATACTAATTCCACAGAATTAAAACTAATATATTTGCTTCCCACAAATACATACCTGGATTTTCTTTTAAGTATTTTTGATATTTGCCCTTAAAGTCATACTTACAGATCAGTAGTGTAAATATGTCTTCAAAACTAAAACATCTTTTTGCCTACCATGGACATCATGGTCAACTGTCCTCAATTCATAGTTTATAATCAGCCACAACAAAAGTCTATATTTGTATTAAAACTCCAAATTGATGGGAAATCTCACTTCCTTGTTTCTCCAGATTTGCTAAATAATTTTAATTCTTGGACCAAGTGTAAAATAATAATATAACCCAAACTAGTTATGGCTTCACATGGTGCAGGAGTGTATAGGAGTGGAGTTGTGAGTTCTTAGTGCAGACTGGGTTTGTCCAGTTGTGAGGACTTTCATCCCAACTCGATCACAGTTCATTACCTACATCAATCTAGACCTGTAATACTTGACACATTATCTCCCTATATCCTGTCCTGTGTGGACAAGCTTCAGTGATGGAGGATCAGTCAGTAAGGGCTAATGTACACAGCGAACAGACCCGAACTCATGTAATCTGTCAAAGTTCAAGGTCACTGTGACCTTACGAACGCCATTTCCAAGCTCGTTAACACGATATCTCAGGAACGCCTTCACGTAACTTCTTCGAATTTGCCTCAAACGTCCACTTGGACTCGCGGATGAACTGATTAGATTTTGGTGGTCAAAGGTCAAGGTCACTGTGACCTCATGACCGCTCCTTTCATGATCGTTAACGCGATATCTCAGGAACGCCTTGACGAAATGTCGTCAAATTTGCCTCAAACGTCCACTTGGACTCAAGGATGAAGTGATTAGATTTTGGTGTTCAAAGGTCAAAGTTCAAGCTCACTGTGACCTCACGACCGCCCGTTTCATGCTCATTAAGGCGATATCTCAGGAACGCCTTGAAGGAATTTCTTTGAATTTGGCTCAAACGACCACTTGGACTCAAGGATGAACTGAGTCGATTTTGGGCATCAAAGGTCAAAGTTCAAGGTCACTGTGACCTCATGAACACCATTTTCTAGCTTGTTAATGCAATATCTCAGGAACGCCTTGACGGAATTTCTCCGAATTTTGCTCAAAAGTCTTGACAGACATGAATGTTGACTGCTCACTTGTTGGCAGAGGCATATATCCACGGTGCAGTCATTCTAGTTTCCACATGTAATAACAACTATCTGCCAAATGGAAAAACCCAAGTACAGTAAATGTATTTAATCCAGTACAGCAAATGTATTATTGCAAAAAGTGGTGCTTCTCAGTTAGAAATATATATTACAAAGATGCATCAGCGAGTTAAGAGAAGGACTGTCAAAATGTTATTCATTCACAAGTTGCAGTCTGAGTGAGTTTCCACCACTGTAACTTGTCTGTGAGTGATGGACGATCGTGTGACCTTTTGACGAGCTTGCTGGAACAGTTGTCTGAGCTGAGCTGGAAGGTCTTCATTTCCGTGGAGGTAAACCAGGGGGTTGAGGGCGCTGTTCAGACACACAAGTCCACGACTTATCTGTTGAGCAATGTAGGCTCGGTTGCTCCATTCAGGGCACAACCCCTGATTTTTCAAAACTCTGGCCCTGAGGTTGAGGTTTCTCAATACATGATATGGAATGTAACAAACAGAGAAGAGTAGGATCAAAATGAACAACAACTTCAAGCTTCTCTGTTTCAGTACCTTATCAATAGTGTTTCTGCGGCAGATAATGACAATCACGTGTCCATAGCAGCCCAGTGTGATGAGGAAAGGGATGCAAAATCCAGTGACGGTCCATCCAAGGCTGTAGTTCAGGTAATCCTCAACGTAGAACTTAGAAGTGCTATCGTAACATTTCAATTTGTTTCCATCTGTCTTGGTGAAGAACATGTCTGGGAGGATTTGAATGCTCACCAAGACCCAAACCATTATCGTGATAACCACAGAGTGGGTGACAGTTATTCTTCCCATCACTCTCACTGGGTGGACAATGGCCAGGTACCTGTACACACTGATACAGGTGAGGAACCCAATGCTGGGTGGGCCTGGATAAAATTGGTGGGGCAATTGCATGACGACATTTTGCACGTGAAGCGCGCAAAATTCCTAGATGTCATGAAGTCGTCATGCATTAGACTCTGGAAATGATGTGCCCTGCGTTTTTAAGCTACAAAACCATTAGCTAGCAAGGCAGCAGCAAGTTTGCCTCTAGAAAACAACCAATCAAAAAAAAAAAAAAGAATTGCTGCCCGAGTGACACACCGCCCGAACACCGGGACACCACTTAGCCAATTTTAACTAAAAATATTATTGCTCTTGTGTGTTTCTGTTTTATGATATGTTTCATATTTTATCATGTGTTGCTTTTTACTCATATTTGATGTCCTGTGGAGCCTCCCGGCCTAAGAATTTCACACAAGTGTACCTGTGCAACCAGAGTGACAATAAACATGTTGAAAGTTGAATCTTGAACGTGCACCGTGACTGCGCCTATACGCTCCCCACAGCACTTCCTGAAACATCACAGTGACAAGAATCGTGGTTTAAGTACACTTCATGTCTTTAATTTGAGCTTTTTTCCCCCTCACATGTGATAACAACAATCTGCCCAATGCAAAAATCCAGGTACAGCAAATGTATTAATGTTGCAAAAATGGCGCTTCTCAGTTAGAAATGAATATTACAAAGATGCAGAAAGAAAAAGAGCGAGTTAAGGGAATGAATGGCAAAATGTTCCATTTCATTCACAAGTTGCAAAATGACTTTCCACCATTGGAAGTTGATTGTCACTGGTGGGAACTTGACTTTGAGTGATGGACGATCGCGTGACCTTCTGACGAGCTTGCTGGAACAGTTGTCTGAGCTGAGCTGGAAGGGCTCCATTTCCGTGGAGGTAAACCAGGGGGTTGAGGGCGCTGTTCAGACACACAAGTCCACGACTTATCTGTTTAGCAATATAGGCTCGGTTGTTCCATTCAGGGCACAACCCCTGATTTATCAAAACTCTTGCCCTGAGGTTGAGGTTCCTCAATACATGATACGGAATGTAACAAACAGAGAAGAGTAGGATCAAAATTAACAACAACTTCAAGCTTCTCTGCTTTTGTACCTGGTCAAGTCTCTTTCTGGTACACAGAACTACAGCCACGTGTCCATAGCAGCACAGTGTGATGAGGAAAGGGATGCAAAATCCAGTGATGCTCCATCCACGACTGTAGTTCAGGTAATCCTCAAGGTAGAACTTAGAGGTGGTGTCATAACATTTCTGTTCGTTTCCATCTGTCTTGATGAAGAACATGTCTGGGAGGATTTGAATGCTCACCAAGACCCAAACCATTATCGTGATAACCACAGAGTGGGTGACGGTTATTCTTCCCATCACTCTCACTGGGTGGACAATGGCCAGGTACCTGTACACACTGATACAGGTGAGGAACCCAATGCTGCCATATAGATTCAGGTTGAAGAAGAATCTTGTTATCTTGCAGAACACATCTCCAAAGATCCATTTACTTCCCAATAAATAGTACACGACCAGAAACGGTACCGTGAGCAGATACAAAATATCTGTGAGTCCAAGATTGAGAACAAAAATGTTGATGATCTTAAGTTTCTTCCAGTTCTGGATCAAGGACTTCAATCCCAAACCATTAGCTATCAGGCCCACAATGAATACTAAGATGTAAACAACAGGTAGGAATGTATGTGGAAAGTCAAAGCTTTCTAGTTTACAAGAGATATTCATCATTGTGTCTTCTGAAAAGCACGGAATAAAAATGTTGCTCTCACAGTGGATGCTCTGGTGCTTTGAAGGTGTGAAACGTCAGTGTATTTGATCTGTATCTGTTTAACCCATAGACTATAAATAGGTTTAACCAAGAAAACAGACCAGAAGTAGGGGTGTGTGTGGTTTTTTCCAGCACCAGAGAGAGAGAGAGAGAGAGAGAGAGAGAGAGAGAGAGAGAGAGAGAGAGAGAGAGAGAGAGAGATGCACTCGGCAGAGGGAGGGGGGCTGCCACAACTTCCTGTCGCAGACCGCTTGCACCACCCTCTGGGCGGAGTATGTCATGAGGCACAAGGGAACATATTTGCACCACCCTCTGGGTGGAGTATGTCATGAGGCACAAGGGAACATATTTGCACCACCCTCTGGGTGGAGTATGTCATGAGGCACAAGGGAACATATTTGATTAACCTTGAAACTGCCAGTGATATAGACTATGTATGCATGGGTTAAGTAACTATAGATGAAAATGCTGTAAGTCAAGTCAAGTCAAGTCAAATTTATTTATATAGCACTTTTCATACACAAAGGCAATTCAAGGTGCTTTACAAAAAAATAATTGAAAAAACAAGCAGCAAAGCAATGCATATATAAAAAAAACACAGTGTAAAATAATTAAAAGACTTTGGTATTTTTGTGTTGGATTTAAATCTTGTGATTTTCTAGAATCTTTGCAGAATATTTAGTATAAATAAATATATATATTTTTTTGTAATTGTCAGCTTGTGAAGCTCATAACTTTTACATCTTGTTTATTTACACTTAGGGCGCGTTCTTAAATGTCACTCCCAGCACCCAGAGCCCACCCTGGCACAAACTGGACCGTTCGGAAATTGGGAACGCTGTTGGAATACAGCGTTTGGTTATTCGGACTTCGCGCTACACTCTCGGCACTCCAGCTGAGGAGACGGAGCAGCAGAGCAACAAGAGCAGATGAACTGCTAAAATGGTTAAAAAAAACAGAGGAAGAGAATAGAAGGGAGGAGAGGAGCTGAGAGCAGATAGGAGTGAGTTGTTGTATGTGTACAGTAGCAGTTAGCTAACTGCTAGACTGTAGTGTGTTTCTAAAACTAATGACCCGTTCCTTCATTCGTACAGAAAGAGCACGCTCTCATTTCAGTGTAGATCGTCAGATTGGATTTATGAACACAACCTTACTGCAGGCATCCACTTCCTGTTGAACTGATGCAACACATGCAGCCTGCCCACCGCACCATATGATAGGCTACTCTCCCCACACAACACTTCCTGAAAGGTCACAGTGACAACAAGGTCACAGTGACAAGACTTGTGTGGCATTTGAAGTCTTTAATTTGAGCTTTCCTCCCACATCATCAAACCAAATGCAAAAATCTAAGTACAGTCAAATGTATTGAATCAGTACAATAGGCTGAATGTATTAAAAGTGGTGGAATCTGTGCTTCCAAGGTTGAGAACAAAAATGTGGATCTTAAGTTTCTTCCAGTTCTGGAGCAAGAACTTCAATCCACAACCATTATGCTTGATGAATGAATACTAAGGTGTAAACAGCAGGCAGGAATTGTGTTTAAATTCAAAGCAAACTGTTTGACGAGAGTTGCTTCTTCATTGTGTCTTCTGAAAAGCAGTGAATAATCACAGTGGACTCTCTGTATGGGCTGATTTATGTGCCACCTCAAATTGAATTCGAATTGGCCTAAGAATTTCACACAAGTGGACTTGCGCAACCAGAGTGACAATAAACCTGTTGAAAGTTGAATCTTGAACGTGCACCGTGACTGCGCCTATACGCTCCCCACAGCACTTCCTGAAACATCACAGTGACAAGAATCGTGGTTTGAGTACACTTCATGTCTTTAATTTGAGCTTTTTTCCCCCTCACATGTGATAACAACAATCTGCCCAATGCAAAAATCCAGGTACAGCAAATGTATTAATGTTGCAAAAACAGCGCTTCTCAGTTAGAAATGAATATTACAAAGATGCAGAAAGAAAAAGAGACAGTTAAGAGAATGAATGGCAAAATGTTCCATTTCATTCACAAATTGCAAAATGACTTTCCACCATTGGAAGTTGATTGTCACTGGTGGGAACTTGAGTTTGAATGATGGACCGTCGCGTGAGCTTCTGACGAGCTTGCTGGAACAGTTGTCTGAGCTGAGCTGGAAGGTCTTCATTTCTGTGGAGGTAAACCAGGGGGATGAGGGCGCTGTTCAGACACACAAGTCCACGACTTATCTGTTGAGCAACGTAGGCTCTGTTATTCCATTCAGGGCACAACCCCTGATTTATCAAAACTCTGGCCAAGAGGTTGAGGTTCCTCAATACATGATACGGAATGTAACAAACAGAGAAGAGTAGGATCAAAATTAACAACAACTTCAAGCTTCTCTGCTTTTGTACCTGGTCAAGTCTCTTTCTGGTACACAGAACTACAGCCACGTGTCCATAGCAGCACAGTGTGATGAGGAAAGGGATGCAAAATCCAGTGACGGTCCATCCAAGGCTGTAGTTCAGGTAATCCTCAACGTGGAACGTAGAGGTGGTGTCATAACATTTCGGTTTGTTTCCATATGTCTTGGTGAAGAACATGTCTGGGAGACTTTGAATGCTCACCAAAACCCAAACCATTATCGTGATAACCACAGAGTGGGTGACAGTTATTCTTCCCATCACTCTCATTGGGTGGACAATGGCCAGGTACCTGTACACACTGATACAGGTGAGGAACCCAATGCTGCCATATAGATTCAGGTTGAAGCAGAATCTTTTTATCTTGCAGAACACATCTCCAAAGATCCATTCACGTCCCCAAAAAAAGTACACGACCAGAAACGGCAGCGTGAGCAGATACAGAAAATCTGTCAATCCAAGATTGAGAACAAAAATGTTGATGATCTTAAGTTTCTTCCAGTTCTGGAGCAACGACTTCAATCCCAAACCATTAGATATCAGGCCCACGAGGAATACTAAGATGTAAACAGCAGGTAGGAATTTGTTTGGAAAGTCAAAGCTTTCTAGTTCACAAGAGATGTTCTTCATTGTGTCTTCTGAAAAGCAGTGAGTAAAAAATGTTTGTCTCACAGTGGACGCTCTGCTGCTTTCAAGTAGATTAGATCTTTATCTGTTTAACGGATAGAAGGCCGGAAGTGTGTGTGTGTGTGTGTGTGTGTGTGTGTGTGCGCGTGTGCGTGCGTGCGTGCATGCGTGCGTGCGTGCGGACAAACAGGCTTCGTTTATTTCGGATGGGAGTCTATAACACCCAAATTTTCCATTTTAAGCAATATAATATATATATATATATATATATATATATATATATTACTGATGGGGACAAATCTGCCATTTCAGAAAGTGGTGGGGACATGTCCCCAGCACCCCCAGTGTGAATGACATCTATGGATGCAACACATGCAAGCGTGCCTACTACTCCCCTCACAACACTTCTTCAATGGTCACAGTGACAAAACTTGTGTTTCTTAAATGCATTTCATGTCTTTAATTTGAACTTTGTTCCATATGTCATAACAACTATCTGCCAAATGCAAAAATCCAAGTACAGTTATGTATTTTATCTTTATTTTACCAGGTAGTCCCTTGAGATCAAAGATCTCTTTTACGAGCAAGACCTGGCCAAATTAAATCAACTATTAAATCCAGTACAGCAAATGTATTATTGTTGCAAAAAGTTGTGCTTCTCAGTTAGAAATACAGTTTACAAAGAAGCAGAGATGAGCAAGTTAAGAGAAGAACTGTCAAAATGTTGACTGAGTTTCCACCATTGGAACTTGTCTGTGAGTGATGGACGATCGCGTGACCTTCTGACGAGCTTGCTGGAACAGTTGTCTGAGCTGAGCTGGAAGGTCTTCATTTACATGGAGGTAAACCAGGGGGTTGAGGGCGCTGTTCAGACACACAAGTCCACGACTTATCTGTTGAGCAACATAGGCTTGGTTGCTCCAATCAGGGCACAACCCCTGATTATTCAAAATTCTTGCCAAGAGGATGAGGTTCTTCAATACATGATATGGAATGTAACAAACAGAGAAGAGTAGGATCGAAATGAACAACAACTTCAAGCTTCTCTGTTTCAGTACCTTATCAATAGTGTTTCTGCGGCAGAGAATGACAATCATGTGTCCATAGCAGCCCAGTGTGATGAGGAAAGGGATGCAAAATCCAGTGACGGTCCATCCAAGGCTGTAGTTCAGGTAATCCTCAACGTAGAACTTAGAGGTGGTGTCATAACATCTCATTTTGTTTCCATCTGTCTTGTCGAAGAACATGTCTGGAAGACTTTGAATGCTCACCAAGACCCAAACCATTATCGTGATAACCACAGAGTGGGTGACGGTTATTCTTCCCATCACTCTCATTGGGTGGACAATGGCCAGGTACCTGTACACACTGATACAGGTGAGGAACCCAATGCTGCCATATAGATTCAGGTTGAAGAAGAATCGTGTCGTCTTGCAGAAAACATCTCCAAAGATCCATTTACGTTGCAATAAATAGTACACAACCAGAAACGGTACCGTGAGCAGATACAAAATATCTGTGATTCCAAGGTTGAGAACAAAAATGTTGATGTTCCCCAGTTTCTTCCAGTTCTGGAGCAACGACTTCAATCCCAAACCATTAGCTATCAGGCCGACGATGAATACTAAGATATAAACAGCAGGTAGGAATGTATGTTTAAAGTCAAAGCTTTCTAGTTCACAAGAGATGTTCTTCATTCTGTCTTCTGAAAAGCAAAGTACAAATCTGTCTCTTTCAGTGGAGCTCTGGTGTTTTCTGGAGATATAAATTGAATTATGAGCGGTGGAAGAAAAACAGGTGACTTTGTACACAGCAGACTTCCTTTTTGAAACCTTACTCTCTCTGCTTCAGTTTTGCACGTTGCAGGAAATTGACTGAAAGTGTGACCGTTTAACACATTCAACACTGGTGTGAAATTAATGTGTTCATCAGTCACATGTCAAACCATTTCACACTGATGTGAAAATCATCTGATCCATAGAATCAGATCAAGAAGATATGCATCTGGAATGCATATTTTAGCTTTTTGCGCTTTTTTAAGGACAATAACATTGTTTTGGTAGGTAAGTTGTGTGCCATCCTGAAAGGAGACTTTTCTTCTGTTTCTCCATTTCATTATGCCAATTACCACTTACAGTGTAGCCCTGGTCCACTTTAGGGACCAGGGCAAGATTTCAGACTGGTGGTCCACTGGGAGCAATCCAGTCCTCCCACCTTCTATCCATGTTGCCATTCCTAATCAATCAATCAATCAATCAATCAATCAATCAATCAATCAATCAATCAATCAATATTCACTGAAATCATAGCAGTGCACACCATCACCCTTTTCCTCTTTCAGAAAGTCAGAGGAAATTAATCTTGGCTAAACAGCATAGAACAATTATAATAGAATTAATAATAATAGAACAATATTATTATTGTTCACAATAATAGAACATAGAACAATTTATGAGCTGTTAATTCTCTGTCATAGGCTTGTACTTGCTGCAAATGAATATCAAATACTTCATACATTTTCATAATTCCACATTTGATTGAAATTTGAATGGCACCATTTGAAAAGATTAGGCTGGTTACAATGAAATGGCTTCAAGTATTAGCTACATTAAATATGATCAAAGTCAGGAGGATGGCAAAAGATCCACACGTTTGAAATGGTACTAATTGTGCACTAAATATAGCTTAAATTAATTTAATTTCTGTTTCCTCTTAAAATGATCTTCACTCCTAAAATCTGGAAATCTATAGGAAGAAAATATTGAGCCCATTCAGAACCCATTCACAATGTTGCAGAAAGCTTACATGCCACCTGAATTGTGTTATTTTAATAGAGGCTATTATTCAGTGAAATGTTTCAATTAGAAATGTATCTCTGACATTGTAAGATTGTGCTCATCAGTAATCTCCCTGTTACTGTGCACTGTCCTAAGCCTAAACAGTAGATCCAGTGGAGTCCACACCTGTTACTGTGCACTGTCCTAAGCCTAAACAGTACATCCAGTGGAGTCCACACCTGTTACTGTGCACTGTCCTAAGCCTAAACAGTAGATCCAGTGGAGTCCACACCTGTTACTGTGCACTGTCCTAAGCCTAAACAGTAGATCCAGTGGAGTCCACATAACTGTTACTGTGGACTGTCCTAAGCCTAAACAGTAGATCCAGTGGAGTCCACATAACTGTTACTGTGCACTGTCCTAAGCCTAAACAGTAGATCCAGCAGAGTCCACACCTGTTACTGTGCACTGTCCTAAGCCTAAACAGTAGATCCAGTGGAGTCCACACCTGTTACTGTGCACTGTCCTAAGCCTAAACAGTGGATCCAGTGGAGTCCACATAACTGTTACTGTGCACTGTCCTAAGCCTAAACAGTGGATCCAGTGGAGTCCACACCTGTTACTGTGCACTGTCCTAAGCCTAAACAGTGGATCCAGTGGAGTCCACATAACTGAACGTACTGTAGGAGAAGAAAAGGCACCAACAAAAAGAAAGAGTAGTTTGGCTTCATTTCGATTGGGACTACCCAAAATGACATTTGTGGTGCTCACCAGCATGGGGGAACATATACCAATGTTATAGTAAAAATAAAGTGATGAATGAGCAAGTGAAATATTAGAAACATGTATATAAAAGACTATGTACAGAAATTACAAGTATATCTGACATTTAAACACCAATGTCATGCATTTACCATGAGTGAGGAAAAAGGAAGTGAAAAAAGGAAATGCAGACATGTTCATACAAAACTGTGAATACCGGTAGTAAAAAAAAAGGTGTGAATACACACCCACCCACACACACACACACACACACACACCCACACACACACACACACACACACACACACACACACACACACACACACACACACACACACACACACACACACACACACACACACACACACACACACACACACACACACACACACAAAACATTGTAAGTGTCCAAATGTAGGCCTATACGCAACATGAAATATTTCTATTACATAAGAAGTATTTGTCTAAAATTATTTACAACAAAATAGAGAAGGAAATGAAAATAAGTGCAATGTCATCTGGCTACAAACACACAGATACAAATGTACAAGCTACACTTTGCATTGTTCATACATACTGTATGAGGAAACAGTAGGCTATCTGTCAACACATAGGTTGGTGTCATTCTGTGGAATACATTTGCTTCCCACAAATACATACCTGGATTTTCTTTTTATGTATTTTTGATATTTGCCCTTAAAGTCATACTTACAGATCAGTGTAAATATGTCTTCAAAACTAAAACATCTTTTTGCCTACCATGGACATCATGGTCAACTGTCCTCAATTCATAGTTTATAATGAGCCACAACAAAAGTCTATATTTGTATTAAAACTCCAAATTGATGGGAAATCTCACTTCCTTGTTTCTTCAAATTTGCTAAATAATTTTCATTCTTGGACCAAGTGTAAAATAATAATATAACCCAAACTAGTTATGGCTTCACATGGTGCAGGAGTGTATAGGAGTGGAGTTGTGAGTTCTTAGTGCAGACTGGGTTTGTCCAGTTGTGAGGACTTTCATCCCAACTCGATCACAGTTCATCACCTACTGTACGTACATCAATCTGGACCTGTAATACTTGACACATTATCTCCCTATATCCTGTCCTGTGTGGACAAGCTTCAGTGATGGAGGATCAGTCAGTAAGGGCTAATGTACACTGCGAATAGACCCACACTCATGTAATCTATCAGACGTGGTCAAAGGTCAAAGTTCAAGGTCACTGTGACCTTACGAACGCCATTTCCAAGCTCTTAACACGATATCTCAGGAACGCCTTCACGTGACTTCTTCGAATTTGCCTCAAACGTCCACTTGGACTCGAGGATGAACTGATTAGATTTTGGTGGTCAAAGGTCAAGGTCACTGTGACCTCATGACCGCTCCTTTCATGATCGTTAACGCGATATCTCAGGAACGCCTTGACGAAATGTCGTCAAATTTGCCTCAAACGTCCACTTGGACTCAAGGATGAAGTGATTAAATTTTGGTGTTCAAAGGTCAAAGTTCAAGGTCACTGTGACCTCACGACCGCCCGTTTCATGCTCATTAAGACGATATCTCAGGAACGCCTTGAAGGAATTTCTTTGAATTTGGCTCAAATGACCACTTGGACTCAAGGATGAACTGATTCGATTTTAGGCATCAAAGGTCAAAGTTCAAGGTCACTGTGACCTCATGAACACCATTTTCTAGCTTGTTAATGCAATATTTCAGGAACGCCTTGACGGAATTTCTCAGAATTTTGCTCAAAAGTCTTGACAGACATGAATGTTGACTGCTCACTTGTTGGTGGAGGCATACATCCACGGTGCAGTCGTTCTAGTTTCCACATGTAATAACAACTATCTGTCAAATGCAAAAACCCAAGTACAGTAAATGTATTTAATCCAGTACAGCAAATGTATTATTGCAAAAAGTGATGCTTCTCAGTTAGAAATATATATTACAAAGATGCATGAGCGAGTTAAGAGAAGGACTGTCAAAATGTTATTCATTCACAAGTTGCAGTCTGAGTGAGTTTCCACCACTGTAACTTGTCTGTGAGTGATGGACGATCGCGTGACCTTCTGACGAGCTTGCTGGAACAGTTGTCTGAGCTGAGCTGGAAGGTCTTCATTTCCGTGGAGGTAAACCAGGGGGTTGAGGGCGCTGTTCAGACACACAAGTCCACGACTTATCTGTTGAGCAATGTAGGCTCGGTTGCTCCATTCAGCGCACAACCCCTGATTTTTCAAAACTCTTGCCCTGAGGTTGAGGTTTCTCAATACATGATATGGAATGTAACAAACAGAGAAGAGTAGGATCAAAATGAACAACAACTTCAAGCTTCTCTGTTTCAGTACCTTATCAATAGTGTTTCTGCGGCAGAGAATGACGATCACGTGTCCATAGCAGCCCAGTGTGATGAGGAAAGGGATGCAAAATCCAGTGACGGTCCATCCAAGGCTGTAGTTCAGGTAATCCTCAACGTGGAACTTAGAAGTGCTATCATAACATTTCAATTTGTTTCCATATGTCTTGGTGAAGAACATGTCTGGGAGGATTTGAATGCTCACCAAGACCCAAACCAGTATCGTGATAACCACAGAGTGGGTGACGGTTATTCTTCCCATCACTCTCATTGGGTGGACAATGGCCAGGTACCTGTACACACTGATACAGGTGAGGAACCCAATGCTGCCATATAGATTCAGGTTGAAGAAGAATCGTGTTATCTTGCAGAAAACATCTCCAAAGATCCATTTACTTTGCAATAAATAGTACACGACCAGAAACGGTACCGTGAGCAGATACAAAATATCTGTGATTCCAAGGTTGAGAACAAAAATGTTGATGTTCCCCAGTTTCTTCCAGTTCTGGATCAAGGACTTCAATCCCAAACCATTAGCTATCAGTCCGACGATGAATACTAAGATGTAAACAGCAGGTAGGAATTTATATGGAAAGTCAAAGCTTTCTAGATTGCAATAGGTGTTGTTCTTCATTCTGTCTTCTGAAAAGCAAAGTACTAATCCGTCTCTTTCAGTGGAGCTCTGGTGTTTTCTAGAGATGGAAAGTGAATTATGAGCGGTGGAAGAAAAACAAGTGACTTTGTACACCGAAGACTTCCTGTTTGAAACCCTGCTCTCTCTGTAGCTATCTTTGATGTTTGCACCTGGCACTAAAGGAAATTGACTCTTGAAATGAAAGTGAATGAAATGCTGTGTCGCTCAATCATCCGCCAATCTGATTGGCCAGAATGGATTATGCCATGAGTTTCTTTACCCTACGATATGTACACAGTGTTGTACCTACCACTTTTTTTTTTTTTTTTATGTTTTTTCAACTCTGAATCAAGTGTTTTATTCTCACGATTCTCTTGAAGACCGGTTGGCTTGGTTCCTCCTGGCTTAAAACTCTTTAGATGAGGATTTTTCAAAATGTGCTTTTGAAAAATGAATACTCTTCTGGAACACTGACATCACAGAAACCCCAAGCCTTTCTGGAAGAAGACCTTTCTGTAAGAAAGCCACACCCCAAACTCATTTGATTGTTCGCCAAAACTGCTTCTACCTGAAAACGTGTGACAAGTAAAAAAAAATATGTGGCCAAGTTAGTAGTTAGTGTATGGGCTAGAAATTCTGCCAGATGACAGGCACTAGTCGCCATTTTCTCCTTCATTTGGAAGAGAAAATTATCCTGAAATGAAGATTTGATTGACAGCTGCCATGTCGTGATATGAGTGGTTGAAATGGGGTAGAAATGTAAAAGTACTAGGTGATGTCAGCAAACTGTAGATTACTGTTATGAATGAAATCTGGAAAATGAACTTTTGATGTGAAAAAGTGTGAAAAACTAAATGAATGAGATTTTTGTGTTTTTTTTTGGCATACATTAAAAAATAGGTGCACTGAATACCCAGGTATTTGAACTAAAATAAAATAAAAGTCATTTTTGGGTTCAGCTCGACTTGAAATGTATTTCATGTCTTTATAAGTTTAACTTTTTCTGCCTCCGCCGGAGATAGCCTGGCCAGAGGCATTATGGTTTCAGGTTGTCCGTCCGTCCGTCCGTCCGATGTTCTGATATACTGTATCTGAGGAAAACCTGACAGAATTTCATCAAATTTGCCTCAAACGTCCACTTGGACTCAAGGATGAACTGATTACATTTTGGTGGGTAAAGGTCAAAGTTCCAGGTCACTGTGACCTCACGAATGCCATTTCCAAGCTTGTTAACGCGATAACTCAGGAACGCCTTCACGTAAGTTCTTCCAATTTGCCTCAAACATCCACTTGTACTCAAGGATGAATGGATTCGATTTTGGTGGTCAAAGGTCAAGGTCACTGTGACCTTACGACCACCCGATTCATGCTCGTTAACGCGATATCTCAGGAATCCCTTGAAGGAATTTCTTTGAATTTGGCTCAAATGTCCACTTGGACTCAAGGATGAACTGATTTGATTTTGGGCATCAAAGGTCAAAGTTCAAGGTCACTGTGACCTCATGAACACCATTTTCTAGCTTGTTAATGTGATATCTCAGGAACGCCTTGACGGAATTTCTCCGAATTTGACTCAAAAGTCTTGACAGACATGAATGTTGACTGCTCACTTGTTGGCGGAGGCATATATCCACGGTGCAGTCGTTCTAGTTTCCACATGTAATAACAACTATCTGTCAAATGCAAAAACCCAAGTACAGTAAATGTATTTAATCCAGTACAGCAAATGTATTGTTGCAAAAAGTGGTGCTTCTCAGTTAGAAATATATATTACAAAGATGCATGAGCGAGTTAAGAGAAGGACTGTCAAAATGTTATTCATTCACAAGTTGCAGTCTGAGTGATTTTCCACCATTGGAACTTGTCTGTGAGTGATGGACGATCGCGTGAGCTTCTGACGAGCTTGCTGGAACAGTTGTCTGAACTGAGCTGGAAGGTCTTCATTTACATGGAGGTAAACCAGGGGGTTGAGGGCGCTGTTCAGACACACAAGTCCACGACTTATCTGTTGAGCAATATAGGCTCGGTTGCTCCATTCAGGGCACAACCCCTGTTTTATCAAAACTCTGGCCCTGAGGTTGAGGTTCCTCAATACATAATATGGAATGTAACAAACAGAGAAGAGTAGGATCAAAATGAACAACAACTTCAAGCTTCTCTGTTTCAGTACCTTATCAATAGTGTTTCTGCGGCAGAGAATGACAATCACATGTCCATAGCAGCCCAGTGTGATGAGGAAAGGGATGCAAAATCCAGTGACGGTCCATCCAAGGCTGTAGTTCAGGTAATCCTCAACATAGAACTTAGAAGTGCTATCGTAACATTTCCCAGGCGTGTTTCCATCTGTCTTAGTGAAGAACATGTCTGGGAGGATTTGAATGCTCACCAAGAACCAAACCAGTATCGTGATAACCACAGAGTGGGTGACGGTTATTCTTCCCATCACTCTCATTGGGTGGACAATGGCCAGGTACCTGTACACACTGATACAGGTGAGGAACCCAATGCTGCCATATAGATTCAGGTTGAAGCAGAATCTTGTTATCTTGCAGAACACATCTCCAAAGATCCATTTATTGCCCAAAACATGGTACGCGACCAGAAACGGCAGCGTGAGCAGATCCAAAAAATCTGAGAGTCCAAGGTTGAGAACAAAAATGTTGATGTTCCCCAGTTTCTTCCAGTTCTGGATCAACGACTTCAATCCCAAACCATTAGCTATCAGGCCGACGATGAATACTACGGTGTAAACAGCAGGTAGGAACTTATGTGGAAAGGTAACGCTTTCTAGTTTACAAGAGATGTTCATCATTGTGTCTTCTGAAAAGCAAAGTAATCCGTTAAAATCCGTTGTAGGGAAGTTGTAGCTTCCACTTAGTTTGTGCTGGATTATTAAAATTGGAACTCGCTAGATGACCGATGAGAACCACGGAGATGTCCTTCAAGCTTTATTGGAGGAACACAGGCAGAAAAGGTAGCAGATCAACTAAGTAACAGTCCAACAAACAGGGCATCAGGGAGAGTAGAGATAGACCGAAACATCACTTATTTTATATCTTGGCATGTATGACATCATCGATGACCTCACAGTTGCAGTGACATCATTGATGACCTCACAGCTGCAGCGACATCATCAATGGCCTCACAGTGGAGTGACACCGATTACGGTGGTCAAGTCCATGACATCAATCAGATTCTTATAGGTCGCGGGTTCGCATCCGGCCCGTGGGTGTTTCTGATGTGCTTGGTCTCATCAGTCGGTATGAGAGGGACTTTTCTACATCCGTCTCTTTCAGTGGATGATGTTGTTTATAGAGATGGAAACTGAATTATGAGCGGTGGAAGAAACACAATGTGACTTCCTGTTTGAAACCCTGCTCTCTCATGAGGCTATCTTTTATTTTTGCACGTGGCACTAAATGAAATTGACTTGAAATGAAAGTGAAAGTGTGACTGTTTAACACACTAGGCATCTCGCGCGCTACTGTACGTGCACTCGATTCCTACGTTCGCCCACTGCGCGGGCTCGCTACTGGAGCTCGGACGCTGTGTGGCCTCGCCTGTCCTGCAGCTGGCTTCCTGAGCACTGTGGATAACATTTTAGTGAGCCTCAGTCAGATTGTACATCTAGTGTGACCCCATTTAACTTGTATTTTTTTTTGCTCAACTTTGCATGGATTGTGCTGAGAAATAACTCTACCAATCAAGCAGCATAGGGCAAAGCTTTAAAAGATGTGAACTATCCCTTTAAAGTCAGAATTCAGAGATTAATCTTAGAACTCAAATTGAATTTATAAAAAATAAAATGTTCACATGTGGCCCTAATTCTTTTACACATCCACACAATGGTGTATATTTGATGCAGATCTATTTATTGTATTTTAAAGGTAATTGTCAGCTTGTGAAGCTCATACAACTTTACATCCTGTTTATTTACATTCACGATGAGGCATACACTTCCTGTTGAACAGATGCAGCACATTCACCACGACCATAGTCTCTTAAAACAGACTGTCTCATCTACATCCGGCGAATGCAGCTAAACAGTCTGTACGTTACACCCCCAGAATATGCACAAGGAAGTTGGGTAAAAAATCTTCAGACTGGAAGGAAGTTCGACGGAATCCGACCAATCACGACACGTGTGTCCACGAAAAAAAATTCTGATTGGACTACTGAGCGGAAGACCCGCCTTAAAAAAATTCTGATTGGACTAATGAGCGGAAGACCCGCCTTTGTGCTTCCCATTCCGGTTGGCGCATGCTTCTCACCCACAGGGACGGTTCCAGAACAAGATGACTAGGGGTGCATCCTAGATAGGAAGGGGTGCAGATGCCCGGCCAAAGGCCGGGCCCACTCGGGTGGCCGGCCGAAGGCTGGCCGCCCGACAAATTTGACATGTTATTTTACTAAAAATAATGCATTTGACCATCATTTCAAGTAGAATGATACCACCCAAGCAAGAATATTTCAAGTGTTTCAAGTGCTTTACTGAAATATTTGGACCATATAATGATAATACAATTATCTCAACCTTAAAAGGTTACATATAGTTGCCAAAAAGCCATAAAATCACATCAAAGAACAAAGAAAAACAACAACTATAATTCAAGTTTAAACAGTAAGTGTGCAGCTGTAGCATTTATTAAAACATTTTTTTTTTTTTTTTAACTTTTCAACTGAGCATGCAGACAATTAAAATAAGGGTGCAATGCATGCTTTTGCACCCCCGTAGAACCGGGCCTGCTCCCCCACGAATTACAGACGGTATGGCAGAAGCATTTGAAAATTGCGGAAGCCAACTCGTCTGTTCTAAGAGACTACCACGACCACAACACTTCCTGAAAGGTCACAGTGACGAGACATGTGACTGAAATGCATTTCTTGATTTGAGCTTTTCCCCCACGTGATCCTAATCTGCCAAATGCAAAAATCCAGTACAATAAATGTATTAAATCCAGTACAATAAATGTATTAAATCCAGTACAGTAAATAATAACTTTATTTATATAATGAATAAAGGTAATAATAATAATAATAATAATAATAATAATAATAATAATAATAATAATAATAATAAAGGTAATAGTAATAATAATAATAATAATAATAATAATAATAATAAATGTATTATTGTTACAAAAAGTGTTGCTTCTCATAATATGTATAAAGATGCAGAGATGAGCGAGTTCAGAGAATGACAGACAAAAACATTACAAGCATTACAGAAAGGTTCCATTTCATTCAATTCATACATGCAAGTTGCAGTGAGTTTCCACCATTGGAACTTCTGTGAGCAATGGACGATCGTCTGACCTTCTGACGAGCTTGCTGGAACAGTTGTCTGAGCTGAGCTGGAAGGTCTTCATTTCCATGGAGGTAAACCAGGGGGTTGAGGGCGCTGTTCAGACACACAAGGCCACGACTTATCTGTTGAGCAACGTAGACTTGGTTGTTCCATTCAGGGCACAACCCCTGATTTATCAAAACTCTTGCCCTGAGGTTGAGGTTTCTCAATACATGATACGGAATGTAACAAACAGAGAAGAGTATGATCAAAATGAACAACAACTTCAAGCTTCTCTGTTTCAGTACCTTATCAATAGTGTTTCTGCGGCAGAGAATGACAATCATGTGTCCATAGCAGCCCAGTGTGATGAGGAAAGGGATGCAAAATCCAGTGACGGTCCATCCAAGGCTGTAGTTCAGGTAATCCTCAACGTAGAACTTAGAGGTGGTGTCATAACATCTCATTTTGTTTCCATATGTCTTGTCGAAGAACATGTCTGGAAGACTTTGAATGCTCACCAAGACCCAAACCATTATCGTGATAACCACAGAGTGGGTGACGGTTATTCTTCCCATCACTCTCATTGGGTGGACAATGGCCAGGTACCTGTACACACTGATACAGGTGAGGAACCCAATGCTGCCATATAGATTCAGGTTGAAGAAGAATCGTGTTATCTTGCAGAACACATCTCCAAAGATCCATTTACTTTGCAATAAATAGTACTTGACCAGAAACGGTACCGTGAGCAGATACAAAATATCTGTGATTCCAAGGTTGAGAACAAAAATGTTGATGTTCCCCAGTTTCTTCCAATTCTGGAGCAACGACTTCAATCCCAAACCATTAGCTATCAGGCCGATGATGAATACTAAGATGTAAACAGCAGGTAGGAATGTATGTTTAAGGTCAAAGCTTTCTAGTTTACAAGAGATGTTCTTCATTGTGTCTTCTGAAAAGCAAAGTACAAATCCATCTCTTTCAGTGGAGCTCTGGTGTTTTCTAGAGATGTAAATTGAATTATGAGCGGTGGAAGAAAAACAAGTGACTTTGTACACAGAAGACTTCCTGTTTGAAACCTTACTCTCTCTGCTTCAGTTTTGCACGTTGCAGGAAATTGACTGAAAGTGTGACCGTTTAACACATTCAACACTGGTGTGAAATGAATGTGTTCATCAGTCACATGTCAAACCATTTCACACTAATGTGAAAATCATCTGATCCATAGAATCAGATCAAGAAGATATGCATCTGGAATGCATATTTTAGCTTTTTGCGCTTTTTTAAGGACAATAACATTGTTTTGGTAGGTAAGTTGTGTGCCATCCTGAAAGGAGACTTTTCTTCTGTTTCTCCATTTCATTATGCCAATTACCACTTACAGTGTAGCCCTGGTCCACTTTAGGGACCAGGGCAAGATTTCAGACTGGTGGTCCACTGGGAGCAATCCAGTCCTCCCACCTTCTATCCATGTTGCCATTCCTAATCAATCAATCAATCAATCAATCAATCAATCAATCAATCAATCAATCAATCAATCAATCAATCAATCAATCAATCAATCAATCAATCAATCAATATTCACTGAAATCATAGCAGTGCACACCATCACCCTTTTCCTCTTTCAGAAAGTCAGAGGAAATTAATCTTGGCTAAACAACATAGAACAATTATAATAGAATTAATAATAATAGAACAATATTATTATTGTTCACAATAATAGAACATAGAACAATTTATGAGCTGTTAATTCTCTGCCATAGGCTTGTACTTGCTGCAAATGAATATCAAATACTTCATACATTTTCAGAATTCCACATTTGATTGAAATTTGAATGGCACCATTTGAAAAAATTAGGCTGGTTACAATGAAATGGCTTCAAGTATTAGCTACATTAAATCTGATCAAAGTCAGGAGGATGGCAAAAGATCCACATGTTTGAAATGGTACTAATTGTGTACTAAATATAGCTTAAATTAATTTAATTTCTGTTTCCTCTTAAAATGATCTTCACTCCTAAAATCTGGAAATCTATAGGAAGAAAATGTTGAGCCCATTCAGAACCCATTCACAATGTTGCAGAAAGCTTACATGCCACCTGAATTGTGTTATTTTAATAGAGGCTATTATTCAGTTAAATGTTTCAATTAGAAATGTATCTCTGACATTGTAAGATTGTGCTCATCAGTAATCTCCCTGTTACTGTGCACTGTCCTAAGCCTAAACAGTATCCAGTGGAGTCCACACCTGTTACTGTGCACTGTCCTAAGCCTAAACAGTAGATCCAGTGAAGTCCACATAACTGTTACTGTGCACTGTCCTCCTAAGCCTAAACAGTAGATCCAGTGAAGTCCACACCTGTTACTGTGCACTGTCCTAAGCCTAAACAGTAGATCCAATGGAGTCCACACCTGTTACTGTGCACTGTCCTAAGCCTAAACCGTAGATCCAGTGGAGTCCACACCTGTTACTGTGCACTGTCCTAAGCCTAAACAGTAGATCCAGTGGAGTCCACATAACTGTTAATGTGCACTGTCCTAAGCCTAAACAGTAGATCCAGTGGAGTCCACACCTGTTACTGTGCACTGTCCTAAGCCTAAACAGTAGATCCAGTGGAGTCCACAACTGTTACTGTGCACTGTTCTAAGCCTAAACAGTAGATCCAGTGGAGTCCACACCTGTTACTGTGCACTGTCCTAAGCCTAAACAGTAGATCCAGTGGAGTCCACACCTGTTACTGTGCACTGTCCTAAGCCTAAACAGTAGATCCAGTGGAGTCCACACCTGTTACTGTGCACTGTCCTAAGCCTAAACAGTAGATCCAGTGGAGTCCACACCTGTTACTGTGCACTGTCCTAAGCCTAAACAGTGGATCCAGTGGAGTCCACGCCTGTTACTGTGCACTGTCCTAAGCCTAAACAGTAGATCCAGTGGAGTCCACATAACTGAATGTACTGTAGGAGAAGAAAAGGCACCAACAAAAAGAAAGAGTAGTTTGGCTTAATTTCGATTGGGACTACCCAAAATGACATTTGTGGCGCTCACCAGCATGGGGGAAAATATATCAATGTTATAGTAAAAATAAAGTGATGAATGAGCAAGTGAAATATTATAAACATGTATATAAAAGACTATATACAGAAATTACATATATATCTGACATTTAAACACCAATGTCATGCATTTACCATGAGTGAGGAAAAAGGAAGTGAAAAAAGGAAATGCAGACATGTTCATATAAAACTGTGAATACCGGTAGTAAAAAAAAAAAAAGTGTGAATACACACACACACACACACACACACACACACACACACACACACACACACACACACACACACACACAAACACACACACACACACACAGACACACACACACACACACACACACACACACACACACACACACACACACAAAACATTGTAAGTGTCCAAATGTAGGCCTATACGCAACATGAAATATTTCTATTACATAAGAAGTATTTGTCTAAAATTATTTACAACAAAATAGAGAAGGAAATGAAAATAAGTGCAATGTCATTTGGCTACAAACACACACAGATACAAATGTACAAGCTACACTTTGCATTGTTCATACATATGAGGAAACAGTAGGCTATCTGTCAACACATAAGTTGGTGTCATTCTGTGGAATACATTTGCATCCCACAAATACATACCTGGATTTTCTTTTATGTATTTTTGATATTTGCCCTTGAAGTCATACTTACAGATCAGTAGTGTAAATATGTCTTCAAAACTAAAACATCTTTTTGCCTACCATGGACATCATGGTCAACTGTCCTCAATTCATAGTTTATAATGAGCCACAACAAAAGTCTATATTTGTATTAAAACTCCAAATTGATGGGAAATCTCACTTCCTTGTTTCTTCAGATTTGCTAAATAATTTTCATTCTTGGATTAAGTGTAAAATAATAATCTAACCCAAACTAGTTATGGCTTCACATGGTGCAGGAGTGTATAGGAGTGGAGTTGTGAGTTCTTAGTGCAGACTGGGTTTGTCCAGTTGTGAGGACTTTCATCCCAACTCGATCACAGTTCATCACCTACATCAATCTGGACCTGTAATACTTGACACATTATCTCCCTATATCCTGTCCTGTGTGGACAAGCTTCAGTGATGGAGGATCAGTCAGTAAGGGCTAATGTACACTGCGAATAGACCCACACTCATGTAATCTGTCAGACGTGGTCAAAGGTCAAAGTTCAAGGTCACTGTGACCTTACGAACGCCATTTCCAAGCTCGTTATCACTATATCTCAGGAACGCCTTCACGTGACTTCTTCGAATTTGCCTCAAACGTCCACTTGGACTCAATGATGAAGTGATTAAATTTTGGTGTTCAAAGGTCAAAGTTCAAGGTCACTGTGACCTCACGACCGCCCGTTTCATGCTCATTAAGACGATATCTCAGGAACGCCTTGAAGGAATTTCTTTGAATTTGGCTCAAACGACCACTTGGACTCAAGGATGAACTGATTCGATTTTAGGCATCAAAGGTCAAAGTTCAAGGTCACTGTGACCTCATGAACACCATTTTCTAGCTTGTTAATGCAATATCTCAGGAACGCCTTGACGGAATTTCTCAGAATTTTGCTCAAAAGTCTTGACAGACATGAATGTTGACTGCTCACTTGTTGGCGGAGGCATACATCCACGGTGCAGTCATTCTAGTTTCCACATGTAATAACAACTATCTGTCAAATGCAAAAACCCAAGTACAGTAAATGTATTTAATCCAGTACAGCAAATGTATTATTGCAAAAAGTGATGCTTCTCAGTAAGAAATATATATTACAAAGATGCATGAGCGAGTTAAGAGAAGGACTGTCAAAATGTTATTCATTCACAAGTTGCAGTCTGAGTGAGTTTCCACCACTGTAACTTGTCTGTGAGTGATGGACGATCGCGTGACCTTCTGACGAGCTTGCTGGAACAGTTGTCTGAGCTGAGCTGGAAGGTCTTCATTTCCGTGGAGGTAAACCAGCGGGTTGAGGGCGCTGTTCAGACACACAAGTCCATGACTTATCTGTTGAGCAATGTAGGCTCGGTTGCTCCATTCAGCGCACAACCCCTGATTTTTCAAAACTCTTGCCCTGAGGTTGAGGTTTCTCAATACATGATATGGAATGTAACAAACAGAGAAGAGTAGGATCAAAATGAACAACAACTTCAAGCTTCTCTGTTTCAGTACCTTATCAATAGTGTTTCTGCGGCAGAGAATGACAATCACGTGTCCATAGCAGCCCAGTGTGATGAGGAAAGGGATGCAAAATCCAGTGACGGTCCATCCAAGGCTGTAGTTCAGGTAATCCTCAACGTGGAACTTAAAAGTGCTATCGTAACATTTCAATTTGTTTCCATATGTCTTGGTGAAGAACATGTCTGGGAGGATTTGAATGCTCACCAAGACCCAAACCATTATCGTGATAACCACAGAGTGGGTGACGGTTATTCTTCCCATCACTCTCATTGGGTGGACAATGGCCAGGTACCTGTACACACTGATACAGGTGAGGAACCCAATGCTGCCATATAGATTCAGGTTGAAGAAGAATCGTGTCATCTTGCAGAACACATCTCCAAAGATCCATTTACTTTGCAATAAATAGTACTTGACCAGAAACGGTACCGTGAGCAGATACAAAATATCTGTGATTCCAAGATTTAGAACAAAAATGTTGATGTTCCCCAGTTTCTTCCAGTTCTGGAGCAACGACTTCAATCCCAAACCATTAGCTATCAGGCCGACGATGAATACTAAGATATAAACAGCAGGTAGGAATGTATGTTTAAAGTCAAAGCTTTCTAGTTCACAAGAGATGTTCTTCATTCTGTCTTCTGAAAAGCAAAGTACAAATCCGTCTCTTTCAGTGGAGCTCTGGTGTTTTCTAGAGATGGAAAGTGAATTATGAGCGGTGGAAGAAAAACAATGTGACTTTGTACACCGAAGACTTCCTGTTTGAAACCCTGCTCTCTCTGTAGCTATCTTTGATGTTTGCACCTGGCACTAAAGGAAATTGACTCTTGAAATGAAAGTGAATGAAACGCTCTGTCGCTCAATCATCCGCCAATCTGATTGGCCAGAATGGATTATGCCATGAGTTTCTTTACCCTACGATATGTACACAGTCTTGTACCTACCAAGCCTTTCTGGAAGAAGACCTTTCTGTAAGAAAGCCACACCCCCAACTCGTTTGATTGTTCGCAAAAACTGCTTCTACCTGAAAACATGTGACAAGTAAAAAAAGAAAAAATGTGGCCAAGTTAGTAGTTAGTGTATGGGCTAGAAATTCTGCCAGATGACAGGCACTAGTCGTCATTTTCTCCTTCATTTGGAAGAGAAAATTATCCTGAAATGAAGATTTGATTGACAGCTGCCATGTCGTGATATGATTGGTTGAAATGGGGTAGAAATGTAATAGTACTAGGTGATGTCAGCAAACTGTAGATTACTGTTATGAATGAAATCTTGAAAAATTAACTTTTGATGTGAAAAAGTGTGAAAAACTAAATGATAGATTTTTGTGATTTTTGTTTGGCATACATTAAAAAATAGGTGCACTGAATACCCAGGTATTTGAACTAAAATAAAATAAAAGTCATTTTTGGGATCAGCTCGACTTGAAATGTATTTCATGTCTTTATAAGTTTAACTTTTTCTGCCTCCGCCGGAGATAGCCTGGCCAGAGGCATTATGGTTTCAGGTTGTCCGTCCGTCCGTCCGTCCGTCCGTCCGTCCGTCCGATGTTCTGATATACTGTATCTGAGGAAAACCTGACAGAATTTCATCAAATTTGCCTCAAACGTCCACTTGGACTCAAGGATGAACTGATTACATTTTGGTGGGTAAAGGTCAAAGTTCCAGGTCACTGTGACCTCACGAATGCCATTTCCAAGCTCCTTAACTCGATAACTCAGGAACGCCTTGACGTAATTTCTTCCAATTTGCCTCAAACATCCACTTGGACTCAAGGATGAACGGATTAGATTTTGGTGGTCAAAGGTCAAGGTCACTGTGACCTCACGACCACCCGTTTCATGCTCGTTAACGCGATATCTCAGGAATCCCTTGAAGGAATTTCTTTGAATTTGGCTCAAATGTCCACTTGGACTCAAGGATGAACTGATTTGATTTTGGGCATCAAAGGTCAAAGTTCAAGGTCACTGTGACCTCATGAACACCATTTTCTAGCTTGATAATGTGATATCTCAGGAACGCCTTGACGGAATTTCTCCGAATTTGACTCAAAAGTCTTGACAGACATGGATGTTGACTGCTGTTGACTATCTGCCAAATGGAAAAACCCAAGTACAGTAAATGTATTTAATCCAGTACAGCAAATGTATTATTGCAAAAAGAGGTGCTTCTCAGTTAGAAATATATATTACAAAGATGCATGAGCGAGTTAAGAGAAGGACTGTCAAAATGTTGACTGAGTTTCCACCACTGGAATTTGTCTGTGAGTGATGGACGATCGTGTGACCTTTTGACGAGCTTGCTGGAACAGTTGTCTGAGCTGAGCTGGAAGGTCTTCATTTACATGGAGGTAAACCAGGGGGTTGAGGGCGCTGTTCAGACACACAAGTCCACGACTTATCTGTTGAGCAATGTAGGCTCTGTTGCTCCATTCAGGGCACACTCCCTGATTTTTCAAAACTCTGGCCAAGAGGTTGAGGTTCCTCAATACATGATATGGAATGTAACAAACAGAGAAGAGTAGGATCAAAATGAACAACAACTTCAAGCTTCTCTGTTTCAGTACCTTATCAATAGTGTTTCTGCAGCAGAGAATGACAATCACGTGTCCATAGCAGCCCAGTGTGATGAGGAAAGGGATGCAAAATCCAGTGACGGTCCATCCAAGGCTGTAGTTCAGGTAATCCTCAACGTGGAACTTAGAAGTGCTATCGTAACATTTCAATTTGTTTCCATATGTCTTGGTGAAGAACATGTCTGGGAGGATTTGAATGCTCACCAAGACCCAAACCATTATCGTGATAACCATAGAGTGGGTGACGGTTATTCTTCCCATCACTCTCATTGGGTGGACAATGGCCAGGTACCTGTACACACTGATACAGGTGAGGAACCCAATGCTGCCATATAGATTCAGGTTGAAGAAGAATCTTGTTATCTTGCAGAACACATCTCCAAAGATCCATTTATTGCCCAAAACATGGTACACGACCAGAAATGGTACCGTGAGCAGATACAGAATATCTGTGATTCCAAGGTTGAGAACAAAAATGTTGATGTTCCCCAGTTTCTTCCAGTTCTGGAGCAACGACTTCAATCCCAAACCATTAGCTATCAGGCCGACGATGAATACTAAGATGTAAACAGCAGGCAGGAACTTCTGTGGAAAGTCCAACTTAACTTCACAAGAGGTGATGTTCTTCATTCTGTCTTCTGAAAAGCAAAGTACAAATCCGTCCCTTACAGTGGAGCTCCGGTGTTTTTCAGAAATGGAAAGTGAATTATGAGCGGTGGAAGAAAAACAAGTGACTGTACACAGAAGACTTGTTTGAAAACCTGCCCCTGCAAGTTTGATTTTTGCACCTGGCACTAAAAGAAATTGTCTGTTAAAATGAAAGTGAAACAGTGGTGTGAAATGAATGTGTTACTGTAAACAGTCACGTCAAGTTTCATACAACACTGATGTGAAAGTAATGAGTATCAGTATGACACACAAACGGTGTCTCTGTTTATGTATCGCACAGAAAAAGTAGGTAGGTAGGTACTTTTATTATAGCCTAGGTAAACCCAGCCCCCACGTGATCTGCTCTCATTGTTCCCAGTCAGGTGTCACTGTCACTGTAGTGACTGAGAACAGGTCTGAGAGCAGGTCACGTGGAGGCTGGGTTCACCCAGGCTACTTTTATTAATCCCAGAGGGGAAATTCCTTTGTGACAGCAGCAATACAGCACACAAGCAATGAAATAATAGGAATAGAAATAAGAAATAAACTATGACTAGCCTATTTAGCAGCAAGATACATCCATAAGTGTATCAAACGAATATACATATTTATGTAACAGATTTACATGTAATAAATACACATATTTATGCTGCAACAGATTTACAGATTACACAAGTGTGGTCTTGACTATATTTCAATCGTGAAGACTGACTTCTACAGCATCATTTAGTGCACCCCATGCTGTACACGCCCCATGTCATTCAGGGTGTGTAACTCCTTAGTGACATCACTGATGACATCACAATTGCTCAAGTGACATCACTGATGACATCACAATTGCTCCAGTGACTTCACTGGGGACATCACAATTGCTCCAGTGACATCACTAGTGACATCACAACTGCCCCTTCTCCATTTCTCAATATCCAATTAGCTAAGGACATCTGTCTCTCCTGATCTGCTGAGCCAATCACCTAAGCGGTGGTGGTGGTATATAGAGCCCTTGCTACTACGTCATTACTCACATTTGTGCCATCATCCTCAGCTGCTGTTCATTATCACTGGAGCAGTTGTCTCGCCCCACCCCCTCCCCTGATCACCACCAATGTCATGGCTCCTGTAGAAATCCCTATGGGGGGATTATCGGTAACACCTTACAATACTGGTGCAAACATGTGCATGAATTGATGCTTAACTCATGATGAATTAAGCCATTAATTGATGCTTACCGCATCATCAACTAATGAAAGGTATGTTTGATGAACATACTGAGTCATATATGAATTACTATTAATTAACTAGGCTATGCCTATATCATCATGGATTAATTCATCATCATATTATATATCATATTAATTAATACCGTAATTCATGTCTTAATTACCATTGAAGACTGGATGCGCTACAGAGGAAACATACTCGACTTCGGGGAAAGAGAGTTCTCTTTGTTTGACCAGTGCCTAGCTGGCTGTAAAGAGAGGCGTTCGGGGTGCAGCGGAGTCGCCTCTGCTGTTTACAGTAGTTTGTCAGTGGTGGTGGCCTGGCGGGGACACTGGCTCTATGTATGACTGGGAAGCGTGTGTGTATGGGCGCCCCGGCCCGGCTACGGCTATTTCAGCAGCTGTGCTGTAGTCTATCAGTATCATTCTGATTACTTGTTACTAGTGTAGACTAGTGTACGCTATTTTATGGAGGTTCCTCTCGTGGCTCAGGCTGATCGAGTGATTGATGCTTGGTGCGCACCGGGTAAACTCAAACTGACAGTAGCCTAGAAGAGGCTTGCCCGTGGGACCTGTGTGCTGTGAGCGAATATAAGAGCTAGCGAATATAAGAAGTTCCGGTGAGATTTTTCAAAAAATTTCAAAGTAAAAGAACGATTCTGCACAATTATAGAGCAGACAGGGGCGATTGAAAAATCATTATTTTCCACATTAAACTAATAAACTAAGCATTTAAATGAAGCTATATAATACAAATGATGTTTATGTATGACAATAACTGTTTCAATAACATTGAGAACGTTCTTCTCATTATCTTAATAGATAAAAGCTGTTCACTGGAGTGCATAGCCTTTACAAATTGGACACTGGACAGGTTTGTGTTCAAAGTGGGAGCTTGCCAAACATATGCACGCGCTCTGATAGACCTCCTCTGTGACATCACACTGTCAGCTAACCTGGGGAGGGGTAAAAACAACCATGCCAGGCCGTCAAACCCACCCAGAGCCCAGAGGTCATATTGTCATTTCTGGAGTAATATTGAACACTGTACACCCCTAGTGGCAGCACAAACGATGTATGCACGCGCTCTAATAGACCTCCTCTGTGACATCACACTGTCAGCTAACCTGGGGAGGGGTAAAAACAACCATGCCAGGCCGTCAAACCCACCCAGAGCCCAGAGGTCACTCATATTGTCATTTCTGGAGTAATATTGAACACTGTACACCCCTAGTGGCAGCACAAACGATGTATGCACGCGCTCTGATAGACCTCCTCTGTGACATCACACTGTCAGCTAACCTGGGGAGGGGTAAAAACAACCATGCCAGGCCGTCAAACCCACCCAGAGCCCAGAGGTCATATTGTCATTTCTGGAGTAATATTGAACACTGTACACCCCTAGTGGCAGCACAAACGATGTATGCACGCGCTCTAATAGACCTCCTCTGTGACATCACACTGTCAGCTAACCTGGGGAGGGGTAAAAACAACCATGCCAGGCCGTCAAAAACCCACCCAGAGCCCAGAGGTCATATTGTCATTTCTGGAGTAATATTGAACACTGTACACCCCTAGTGGCAGCACAAACGATGTATGCACGCGCTCTGATAGACCTCCTCTGTGACATCACACTGTCAGCTAACCTGGGGAGGGGTAAAAACAACCATGCCAGGCCGTCAAAAACCCACCCAGAGCCCAGAGGTCACTCATATTGTCATTTCTGGAGTAATATTGAATACTGTACACCCCTAGTGGCAGCACAAACGATGTATGCACGCGCTCTAATAGACCTCCTCTGTGACATCACACTGTCAGCTAACCTGGGGAGGGGTAAAAACAACCATGCCAGCCAGGCCGTCAAAAACCCACCCAGAGCCCAGAGGTCATATTGTCATTTCTGGAGTAATATTGAACACTGTACACCCCTAGTGGCAGCACAAACGATGTATGCACGCGCTCTGATAGACCTCCTCTGTGACATCACACTGTCAGCTAACCTGGGGAGGGGTAAAAACAACCATGCCAGGCCGTCAAACCCACCCAGAAGCTATTGCCTATGTATATGCACAGAAAATATACATTTCTATTTGAAACAGAAAGATTTAATCAATTAAAAATAAATAGCACAGTCAAATGAATACAAAATAAAACAAACTCTGTTTTCTATATACCAACAGACAGGGTTGTGATAATGCAGTGCATACTCTGAATCATATTCCTGATCTGATTTGTTGAATTTTCTGATATGTACAATTTCACAAGTACCGGTATACAGATATTGTATTGATACTGTTTTGCTATGACACATGGTGTGGGCTATAGGCAGCCTATTAACTGAGTGACGTGCAAAAGAGCATAATATATCAATAGACAGGGTTATGTGAATGAAGTGGATACTCAATGTATCACATTATTATACATAGAGTAATGCAAAAATACTGACATATCAATAATGAAAGAAACACATTACTGTAAAAGTTCAAAGCATCTGAATAAACAAAGGAGCAATTCAAAAATGTGCAAGGATCAGTCTACAGCAAAGATGCTATTAACTAATGAAAAATACATATGTCCAAAATATACAAAGACTTAAAAAAAAAATCCAAAGTAAAAAGTAAACAAAGCCAAAATGACGTTCCCTCCTGGTGTCTTTTGAAAATGTCGGTTGGGGTCCCTTGCATCCTCCATTTGTGCCGTTCTCCTACAACATAGACACAACAGAGCCTTTTAGGTAGTTTGTCCAAGGTAAGCCAGTACATGCTTAAACTATGTACTCAGAGAAGTAACTTTCCCTCTGACAACTCATACATAAAACACTCTCGCTTTCCACTCTCGCTTTCGAAAGTGTTGAGGCTCACATCAAACAGAACGGCTTTGGAAAACAAACAAGTGAAAATACCACAGCTGTTGCCATCATTTTGTGGTATGAAGTTGGGACATCTGTGATAACATTCATATCTAAATGTGATACCCGTACTTCTACCGTGCAATGCAAAGTACTGTAAGGCTAAGTACCTTTGCAGTGGATAGAATACCTTAACCAGCTCCTGTTCATACACACGTAGTGAATCCATTATCACAACATCTAATACTATGCCATTATCCTTCACTGTCTTATTGGTGAAATCTATGACGATGGATCCCCAATGGGACTTTGCATGGACGGGCAATATCACCAACTCAAAGTTCCACCAATTAAGTGATGCTCGTGGTACATCTGGGAGAACACTAATGTCATCACACCAAAGACTCCTTAACTCTTGGCTTACAAAAGTGCTGTGACAAATGTGTGCCATTTTGTCAACACTAGAGAGCAAGAGCTGATGGTACACATCGATCGTCCAATCACTCAGCCACCCACCATTCCTCACACTAGCAATGTCTTCAGCAGAAAGACGTGATGTACCTGTATGAGTGTTCATTAGCTTTGGAACATGTCTCATTTGTGTCTCACTTGTCTGCTTTTGTTGTTTGCATCTATCTGTGCATTTATGTTTTTGTCCAACCTGCTGAAAGTTGATGTGTTTCACACTCTTAGTTTTCTCGTATGACACAAAAAAGAAACTAGCTGTGGTCAGTATTTTCTGCATCAGCTCAAAGCTATAGCCTACTGTGTCATTCGATACCTTTGTCATGATATGCCATTCCTGATCTTTACAGGTGTACAATGACACATATGGTGGCTTGTCAAAAAATGCACAAACACTGGACACAGCATACGCCATCATAAGCAGTACAGTAGAACAAGAAATTAATTTTGTTTTCAATTTTGCGTAATTCACATACTAAACAGAGTCTATCTTCTTCAGGGGTTGCGTTAAACCTACCAGTCTCTAGTGCTAATGGAAGAGTTCCAGAGCACAGTTGAGCACACAGGGATCTTTTTTGTCTGTTCAAATCAAACTTCACATAGTGACACCGTAACTGTCTTTTATGAGACGATAAGTTCTTAATTGTGGTTTATACCATAAGTTGACAGACAATTTATCTTTATACAAACAGAACATATTACTCATAGTCTCTCGGGTGTCACAAAGTCCGACACCGGACAGACACATGAGTTATACAGTTGTGTGTAAGTATGAAAACCCAGATTGCCACATTGTTTAACTTTGTTCAATACAGAACCCAGTGCTCTGCCCGCTGATTGAGCTAGGACATTGACACCCTCTTTAAAGGTCATTATGTTCGTTAAGAAATGTATGACATAAAACATGTCACTTTTACACAAGCTGCAGTATTCTCTTACCTCTCTGAGTGAGGGAAGTTTCTTTCTGTAGACAGGTAGCGTACCCCCATCCGAGCAGATACTCTGTGATACTCATCCTTCAGGTGTTGTTGGTACTCCAGGCATATGTCCTTATCCTCAACATCAAACCGACGGAGGGGGAAGTCCAGAACAAAGACCTATAAAACAAAAACAAAAATAAAATATATATAAATAATATATATATATATATATATATATATATATATATATATATATATATATATATATATATATATATATTGATTGTATATTGATTGTTTAGACACTAGGATTTTCTTTTATTTCTGTATTTGATATGTACTATGTGCGGCGCAGGGACTACAGATGCAAATTAGCTCTTAGCTATCTCTGGTGCAATATGTTTATTGTGTACTGTCCCTGCTCAAATAAACAATAAAGATAAAGATATATATATATATATATATATATATATATATATATATATATATATATATATATATATATATATATATATACAGTCTGCACAGAAAGAGACGTTATGTATGTGGTCACATTTCAGTAGATGTGATTGTATACCTTTGGCCACTTGTACAAAGCTGTGCGAAGAAGACCCTCGAACGCTTTGGCAGCATGGTCGATTGTGAGACTTGACGTCAGGTTGTTGCTTGGTGCCAGGATGCAGACAACATCAGGTGGGCAAGGCAGGTCTCTAGCATGGCATATCTCCTTTCTGAGGTCATCAGCATCTCCAGATGGAGTTGACATGAAGCCAAACGTCAGCCTGCCGGATGGCATGTCCACAACACCATCGACCAGAGAGCGTAGGTGGGAGTCTCCAATCACCAGGACGAACTGTGCACACAAAAAAACAGTCAAGACCCATTTGAATGCAACGACACAGGGGTGTACAGTGTTCAATATTTGTCCAGAAATGACAATATGAGTGGCACACAACACATCATCACATCATTCAGGAGAGGATTTGTGACTCTTGCTGTTGACAACTGTATAAAGACATGTTATAATGACAATAACAATAATAACATTGAAACAACACATTGAAAGTAAGTTCAAGTCAGACCCATATTAGCATTTTTTAACTTTCAAATATTGAAATTGACTATTGTTAATTTTCCTAGCCATGCCTATGAGACCAAATATCCCACCTCTTTCTCCTTGATCACATCCTCCGATGGAATGAGTGTCCGATGACACTTGCCTGTGATCTTTGACCGTGGCCACTGCTGGACTTTGTGACGCTTTCCGTAAGATGCCATCACTGTGAAAAATAAGAAGAAATATAAATATTTGAGTGGCCCCACTAACAAAAGTTGCTGCTGGAAACCTGCTTATTGATGATGGTCATTGGACGGTGTTATCGCCACACACACAAGAAACATAAGTAAAAAGTACAAAATGTCTATAAAGCATTATGAGCAAATTCATAAGGCTTTATAACAATAACAAGTCTTATAAAGCCTTATAAATGCATTATAATGCCTTGTGATAATGGCTTATAGACATGCCCTTCATAGAAAGTGTTACCGTAATGACATCTGAAACCTAAATGTTAATCTAAATGTAATATTTTTCTCTTTTCTGAAACAAAAATAAATAATGTATGTGCATAACCAATGGTTGCTATGTGTTAGAATTTACTGTAGGCCAGTTTCTGACATGAGCAGAATATCTGTACTGTTAGCCAACATGCAAACTGAATGAAGAAATACCTGACACCAAAATATGCCAGTATGTTTGATAGATACAACAGATTTTGGCAATGGTAGTCACACACAAGAAAGCCACAAATGTCTTACCTTACTCCAGGAGATCTGACCTGAATGTGGCAAAGTAAACTCATTTTAAGCAAACTGGATGACACACCTTGTTCCTGTGAGGGCGAATCAGAGCTGGGCAATGCTAATTTGAATCATTTACAGGTCACTTCATCCCTGGCAGAGAAGACAAAAACATTCCATCACTTATGTAGAGACAATAGTAGCCTAAATTAGGCAACTGTTGTCACCTGGTCACGGGGCCAGGTGTAGAAGAGGGGGTAATGTTATACTCCCTCTGATAAAGGTTACACTTTATAAGAACGTTCATCTACTATAAGCCATTTATAAGCAGTTAGTTAAAGGGAAATATTCCATAGATCAAATGAGAATAGTGTTTAAAAGTGTTTTAAAGTGTGTTAAATGTGGGTGATTGGAGTCAGTCTCATGCTCAGTGTTTGAGAGATGCCAGCCACCTATAATAGTGGCAACTATTCTGGATGTGTCTGGAAACAGCATAATTGTGGCTCTCACTAACCCAGTCAAGAGCTGCACTCGATATACGTCCAGTCTCAGGGCACATTGGCTTAAAAGCCTGCATATGAATTTATTTTAATGTTTCTTTATTTGACCAGTTGTTTTTTAAAGTGAAATGTATATTTTTTATGTTATTTGTGTGTATCTATGTATTTATGTATGTATGTTTTTTCTATGGACCATGAGTCTGCAATAAAGCAATCAATCAATCATCAGGTTTCTTTATTTTTTCCAAATATCTTTTATTGAATAGTCTTATGTACAAACAAGTGAACATAATACATAGATAGACGAGGCAGTGTCAGAGGGGAAGCCTATAGGCAGTCACTCAATAAGACTAAACACATGACTATGTATGACAGTCATAGCTTGCACTTCATGTACAGTGTCAGACACATACAAATACCTGGACAGTACAAACAAGTAGTTATTCAATCAAACAAACAAACCAAAGCGCACACCCACACACACACACACACACACACACACACACACACACACACACACACACACACACACACACACACACACACACATACATACATACATACATACATACACACACACACACACACACACACACACACACACACACACACACACACACACACACACACACACACAGAGACAAAACCAAAAAGGTATTATATAAAAAAATATGAGAAACAGTCTGTACAGAAATTGCATAGGCCTATATACAGAATGGCAGAACTCACAATCTAGTTTAGAGTTAATTTAATGACGCACAGCAGTATAATACAGATGTTTCAGCCTAATGAGGCTTTCTTCTGGGAAGATCAGTTATATATGGTCAGTTATATTTCTTGATCAAATGAGAATAGTGTTTAAAAGTGTTTTAAAGTGTGTTAAATGTGGGTGATTGGAGTCAGTCGCATGCTCAGTGTTTGAGAGATGCCAGCCACCTATAATAGTGGCAACTATTCTAAGCTATTGGGATGAGCAATGATGGTATTAACATACATAGTGGCATTAATTAGGGAGAGTAAGCCGCAAGTGAATGCAGGTCAAAGTAGCACTAAGGCCACCGTTCTCACATCATGACCTTAAACATGGTCATGAGGCAGGTGAGAGGGGGAAGCTAACACTTTTTCATTTAAAGGAACACTCCGCCCATTTTCAACCAGCTTTGTATCATTAGAACATCAGTAGTATATCAGAAAACTGTAAACTGTTTTGAAGTCTGTCATCATTGGCTCTTCAGCCGAACACCTCAAATATGCCAGTCTGAGAACAGCTCCTCTTCTCTCTTTATGCTTTACTGGGTTTATGGTCCATGGCCTGTTGCCTGACTCAATGCTTTCTGTCTTATTAGTAGGAGAGAGAGAGCCAGCACACAAAAATGTCCTTTCGTTTAGTTTATTCCAGCTTGACACCAGGTACAGCACACACGCGGACGTTTCAGCCTAACGGCCTTCTTCAGCGTGTCAATTCTGTCTTATTAGTACCTGTTGTCAAGGACAAAAGTGGGAAAATAAGTAGCCTAGATAACTACAGGCCTATAGCTCTTGCTAGCATCCTATCTAAAGTCCTTGAATTAATTATCTTGGATAAAATCAATGAGTGTATCCACTCCACAGATAACCAGTTTGGTTTTAAAGCCAAACATGGCACTGACCTGTGTGTTTATGCACTGAAGGAGATTGTGAACAAATACAAAGGCCTGAAGTCATCTGTGTTTATATGTTTTATTGATGCTTCCAAAGCCTTTGATCGGGTTAACCACTGTAAACTATTTACAAAGTTGAGAGAAAGAGGTGTGCCTGGATACTTGGTAAGGATTCTAGTGTACTGGTATGCCAACCAAACTATGCAGGTGAAATGGGGAGATAGTGTATCTGGCCCATTTAGGGTAAGCAATGGGGTCAGGCAGGGAGGGATTTTGTCCCCTGTTCTGTTCAATCTTTATGTTGACGACCTGTCCAAGAGACTGAACGCCTGTAAGACTGGGTGCATGATTGGCGTTACATTGGTGAACCATCTGATGTACGCAGATGACTTGGCCGTCCTCAGCCCGAGTAGCGCTGGTCTTCAGCAGCTCCTTGCAATATGCACCGAGTATGGCTTGGAAAATGATATAAAATACAATGCACACACACACACACACACACACACACACACACACACACACACACACACACACACACACACACACACACACACACATATATATATCGTTTGTGCTGCCACTTTCGACACAGGGGTGTACAGTGTCCAATTTGTAAAGGCTAGCACTCCAGTGAACAGGTTTTATCCATTTACATACTGAGAAGAGCGTTCTCAATGTTATTAAAACAGTTGGTGTTAAACAGAAACATAATGTGTATTGTATACCTTCGTTTAGATGCTTTGTTTATTGTTTTAATCTGCCAACTAACCATTTTTCTATGAATTTTAAAAACATGATTACGCCGCTTTTACTCTGAAGGTAACCGGAGGTCTTATATTCGCTAGCTCCGCAAACCGGAAGTAAACCGGAAGTTTTATATTCGTTCATAGAACGGAGCTGCCCGTGGGCTTACCCAGTCTGGCATCCGCTGCAACTATCTTTGGGACTTTGTGCCCCTGGTAATCCGAAATAGACCAGAGAGGCTAAAAGCGCACTGAGTGAGTGTGCTATTCTCTCTGGTCTATTTTGGATTACCAGAGGCCTGGGCCACTGTCAAGGTAGCCACGAGAAAACATATGGTTTCCGGCCAGACTTTCAGAATAAAAGTCGAAATTCATGTTGTAACAATATATATATGTTGTATATATATATATATATATATATATATATATATATATATATATATATTACTGATGGGGACAAATCTGCCATTTCAGAAAGTGGTGGGGACATGTCCCCAGCACCCCCAGTGTGAATGACATCTATGGATGCAACACATGCAAGCGTGCCTACTACTCCCCTCACAACACTTCTTCAATGGTCACAGTGACAAGACTTGTGTTTCTTAAATGCATTTCATGTCTTTAATTTGAACTTTGTTCCATATGTCATAACAACTATCTGCCAAATGCAAAAATCCAAGTACAGTTATGTATTTTATGTATTTAACCTTTATTTTACCAGGTAGTCACTTGAGATCAAAGATCTCTTTTACGAGCAAGACCTGGCCAAATTAAATCAACTATTAAATCCAGTACAGCAAATGTATTATTGTTGCAAAAAGTTGTGCTTCTCAGTTAGAAATACAGTTTACAAAGAAGCAGAGATTGTCACGCCCTCAGTCTCAACTGGCCCCTAGGCTTTCCCTCTCTTTTGGTGTTGTGTGTGTGTGTGTGTGTGTGTGTGTGTGGTGCTGATTGCAGGAGATTGGACCCTGGTGTGCTGGAGTGGAGGCGTCACCCGCACAGCTGCTGGCTATGTCAATCAGCCTACAGCCAGGCTACATATACTCCAGCCAGACATCCAGTCTTCGCCGGATTATAGACAATGCTACGTCAGTCGTGTAAACCTGCTAAGTTCTCATTCAGTCTTGCTCCTTTGTTCCGTGCTTGTGCTAACCATCTCTTCATCTCCATGCCCAGGATCTCCTGCCTGCCTGTCTACCAGCATGCCACAGCCGATGGACCCCTGCTCTGACCATGCCTGCCAGCCTCTACCACCAGCCACACCGAACCTTTAATTAAAAACTCTTTCTTACATCTTCAACTGCCTTGCCTGCTTCTCTGCTCAAAAGCCACCTATTATACTGGGTCTTAACAGAGATGAGCAAGTTAAGAGAAGGACTGTCAAAATGTTGACTGAGTTTCCACCACTGGAATTTGTCTGTGAGTGATGGACGATCGCGTGACCTTCTGACGAGCTTGCTGGAACAGTTGTCTGAACTGAGCTGGAAGGTCTTCATTTACATGGAGGTAAACCAGGGGGTTGAGGGCGCTGTTCAGACACACAAGTCCACGACTTATCTGTTGAGCAACGTAGGCTCTGTTGCTCCAATCAGGGCACAACCCCTGATTTTTCAAAATTCTTGCCAAGAGGTTGAGGTTCTTCAATACATGATATGGAATGTAACAAACAGAGAAGAGTAGGATCAAAATGAACAACAACTTCAAGCTTCTCTGTTTCAGTACCTTATCAATAGTGTTTCTGCGGCAGAGAATGACAATCACGTGTCCATAGCAGCCCAGTGTGATGAGGAAAGGGATGCAAAATCCAGTGACGGTCCATCCAAGGCTGTAGTTCAGGTAATCCTCAACGTAGAACGTAGAGGTGGTGTCATAACATTTCTGTTTGTTTCCATATGTCTTGGTGAAGAACATGTCTGGGAGGATTTGAATGCTCACCAAGACCCAAACCAGTATCGTGATAACCACAGAGTGGGTGATGGTTATTCTTCCCATCACTCTCATTGGGTGGACAATGGCCAGGTACCTGTACACACTGATACAGGTGAGGAACCCAATGCTGCCATATAGATTCAGGTTGAAGAAGAATCTTGTTATCTTGCAGAAAACATCTCCAAAGATCCATTTATTAACCAAAACATGGTACACGACCAGAAACGGTACCGTGAGCAGATACAAAATATCTGTGATTCCAAGGTTGAGAACAAAAATGTTGATGTTCCCCAGTTTCTTCCAGTTCTGGATCAACGACTTCAATCCCAAACCATTAGCTATCAGGCCAATGATGAATACTAAGATGTAAACAGCAGGCAGGAACTTCTGTGGAAAGGTATAGCTTTCTAGTTTACAAGAGATGTTCATCATTGTGTCTTCTGAAAAGCAAAGTAATCCGTTAAAATCCGTTGTAGGGAAGTTGTAGCTTCCACTTATTTTGTGCTGGATTATTAAAATTGGAACTCGCTAGATGACCGATGAGAACCACGGAGATGTCCTTCAAGCTTTATTGGAGGAACACAGGCAGAAAAGGTAGCAGATCAACTAAGTAACAGTCCAACAAACAGGGCATCAGGGAGAGATGTATGACATCATCGATGACCTCACAGTTGCAGTGACATCATTGATGACCTCACAGCTGCAGCGACATCATCAATGGCCTCACAGTGGGGTGACACCGATTACGGGGGTCAAGTCCATGACATCAATCAGATTCTTATAGGTCGCGGGTTCGCATCCGGCCCGTGGGTGTTTCTGATGTGCTTGGTCTCATCAGTCGGTATGAGAGGGACTTTTCTACATCCGTCTCTTTCAGTGGATGATGTTGTTTATAGAGATGGAAACTGAATTATGAGCGGTGGAAGAAACACAATGTGACTTCCTGTTTGAAACCCTGCTCTCTCATGAGGCTATCTTTTATTTTTGCACGTGGCACTAAATGAAATTGACTTGAAATGAAAGTGAAAGTGTGACTGTTTAACACACTAGGCATCTCGCGCGCTACGTGCACTCGATTCCTACTTTCGCCCACTGCGCGGGCTCGCTACTGGAGCTCAACGCTGTGTGGCCTCGCCTGTCCTGCAGCTGGCTTCGTGAGCACTGTGGATAACATTTCAGTGAGCCTCAGTCAGATTGTACATCTAGTGTGACCCCATTTAACTTGTATTTGTTTTTGCCCAACTTTGCATGGATTGTGCTGAGAAATAACTCTACCAATCAAGCAGCAAATAGATGTGGCTTTAAAAGATGTGAACTATCCCTTTAAAGTCAGAATTCAGAGATTAATCTCAGAACTCAAATTGAATTCATAAAAAATAAAATGTTCACATGTGGCCCTAATTCTTTTACACATCCACACAATGGTGTATATTTGATGCAGATCTATTTATTGTATTTTAAAGGTCATTGTCAGCTTGTGAAGCTCATACAACTTTACATCCTGTTTATTTACATTCACGATGAGGCATACACTTCCTGTTGAACAGATGCAGCACATTCACCACGACCACAACACTTCCTGAAAGGTCACAGTGACGAGACATGTGACTGAAATGCATTTCTTGATTTGAGTTTTTTTCCGCCACATGATCCTAATCTGCCAAATGCAAAAATCCAGTACAGTAAATGTATTAAATCCAGTACAATAAATGTATTAAATCCAGTACAGTAAATGTATTAAATCCACTACAATAAATTAATCCAGTAGGCTACAGTAAATAATAACTTTATTTATATAATAATAATAATAATAATAATAATAATAAAGGTAATAATAATAATAATAATAATAATAATAAATGTATTATTGTTACAAAAAGTGGCGCTTCTCAGAATATCTATAAAGATGCAGAGATGAGCGAGTTCAGAGAATGACAGACAAAACATTACAAGCATTACAGAAAGGTTCCATTTCATTCAATTCATACATGCAAGTTGCAGTGATTTTCCACCATTGGAACTTGTCTGTGAGTGATGGACGATCGTGTGACCTTCTGACGAGCTTGCTGGAACAGTTGTCTGAGCTGAGCTGGAAGGTCTTCATTTCCGTGGAGGTAAACCAGGGGGTTGAGGGCGCTGTTCAGACACACAAGTCCACGACTTATCTGTTGAGCAATGTAGGCTCGGTTGTTCCATTCAGGGCACAACCCCTGATTTATCAAAACTCTTGCCCTGAGGTTGAGGTTTCTCAATACATAATATGGAATGTAACAAACAGAGAAGAGTATGATCAAAATAAACAACAACTTCAAGCTTCTCTGTTTCAGTACCTTATCAATAGTGTTTCTGCGGCAGAGAATGACAATCATGTGTCCATAGCAGCCCAGTGTGATGAGGAAAGGGATGCAAAATCCAGTGACGGTCCATCCAAGGCTGTAGTTCAGGTAATCCTCAACGTAGAACATAGAAGTGCTATCGTAACATTTCAATTTGTTTCCATATGTCTTGTCGAAGAACATGTCTGGAAGACTTTGAATGCTCACCAAGACCCAAACCATTATCGTGATAACCACAGAGTGGGTGACGGTTATTCTTCCCATCACTCTCATTGGGTGGACAATGGCCAGGTACCTGTACACACTGATACAGGTGAGGAACCCAATGCTGCCATATAGATTCAGGTTGAAGAAGAATCTTGTTATCTTGCAGAAAACATCTCCAAAGATCCATTTATTGCCCAAAACATGGTACGCGACCAGAAACGGCAGCGTGAGCAGATACAAAATATCTGTGATTCCAAGATTGAGAACAAAAATGTTGATGTTCCCCAGTTTCTTCCAGTTCTGGAGCAACGACTTCAATCCCAAACCATTAGCTATCAGGCCGACGATGAATACTAAGGTGTAAACAGCAGGCAGGAATTTATATGGAAAGTCAAAGCTTTCTAGTTTACAAGAGATGTTGTTCTTCATCATGTCTTCTGAAAAGCAAAGTACTAATCCGTCTCTTTCAGTGGAGCTCTGGTGTTTTCTAGAGATGGAAAGTGAATTATGAGCGGGGGAAGAAAAACAGGTGACTTTTTTCACCGAAGACTTCCTGTTTGAAACCCTGCTCTCTCTGCTTCAGTTTTGCACGTTGCAGGAAATTGACTGAACGTGTGACCGTTTAACCCTAGAACACTAACGTCGGGTGATTTTCACCCGGACAATTGAATTCACGTGATTTTCATTGTCTTGCTGCTGTCTGAGGTGGGCGGGTCCTTAGATACCTTCAGGATGCTCACTGACATCATGTAGGTTTGTTTCCCTGCTCCCATTCATGGTTTTTTTCTACCGGCTACGTGTTCGGGTGATTTTCACCCGACGTTAGTGATAGAAGGTAAAATATCTTCGGGTTAGGGTTAATGTTATTGTGGTGGCTTGTGTGGTGATTTTCACCACACAAGTCCCATATGAATGGGTGGACCAAAGGAGAAGTTGGGCGGATTTTTTTGTAACGATTGCCTAATTTTTCCCGAATTTGACATGTTTTTTATAGTGTCCCCCATAATACATTTTTTTGTGTTTTTTGTGATATTTCACATTTAAAAATAAAAGAAGAGTACCTCAATTTGCCATGTATTGTTGTACTTTAAGATATTTTGATGAGAAGTATGTTTTATGATATTGCATCGTTAGTGATGGTGTGACTTTAAATCACGTTGGTGTTCTATTAACACATTCAACACTGGTGTGAAATTAATGTGTTAAACATGTCAAACCATTTCACATGTGAAAATGATGACACACAAACGGTGTCGCTATTGTTGTTTTTTGGAAAGGCATGATTAGCATCATCTGATCCATAGAATCAGATCAAGAAGATGTGCATCTGGATGCATATTTTAGCTTTTTGCCACATTTTGTGCTTTTTTGAACCCATTGATACCTGATGCAGCATTTGTGTGTGTATCCCTTTTGTATCCCCGCGTCACGCGGTTCGCGGTCTTAAAGGGATACACACACAAATGAGGGATATACACGCAAATGCTGCATCAGGTATCAATGGGTTAAGGACAATAACATTGTTTTGGTAGGTAGGTTGTGTGAGACTTTTCTTCTGTTTCTCCATTTCATTATGCCAATTACCACTTACAGTGTAACCCTGGTCCACTTTAGGGACCAGGGCAAGATTTCAGACTGGTGGTCCACTGCGAGCAATCCAGTCCTCCCACCTTCTATCCATGTTGGCATTTCTAATCAATCAATATTCACTGAAATCATAGCAGTGCACACCATCACCCTTTTCCTCTTTCAGAAAGTCAGAGGAAATTAATCTTGGCTAAACAACATAGAACAATTATAATAGAATTAATAATAATAAACAATATTATTATTGTTCACAATAATAGAACATAGAACAATTTATGATCTGTTAATTCTCTGCCATAGGCTTGTACTTGCTGCAAATGGATATCAAATACATTATACATTTTCATAATTCCACATTTGATTGAAATTTGAATGGCACCATTTGAAAGAATTAGGCTGGTTACAATGAAATTGCTTCAAGTATTAACTACATTAAATCTAATATAAGTAACATAACTGTTACTGTGCACTGTCCTAAGCCTAAACAGTAGATCCAGTGGAGTCCACACCTGTTACTGTGCACTGTCCTAAGCCTAAACAGTGGATCCAGTGGAGTCTACATAACTGTCCCTGTTAATGTGAACTGTCCTAAGCCTAAACAGTAGATCCAGTGGAGTCCACACCTGTTCGCGCACTGTCCTAAGCCTAAACAGTGGATCCAGTGGAGTCCACATAACTGTTACTGTGCACTGTCCTAAGCCTAAACAGTAGATCCAGTGGAGTCCACATAACTGTTACTGTGCACTGTCCTAAGCCTAAACAGTGGTTCCAGTGGAGTCCATAACTGTTACTGTGCACTGTCCTAAACCTAAACAGTAGATCCAGTGGAGTCCATAACTGTTACTGTGCACTGTCCTAAGCCTAAACAGTAGATCCAGTGGAGTCCACATAACTGTTACTGCACACTGTCCTAAGCCTAAATAGATCCAGTTGAGTCCATAACTGTTACTGTGCACTGTCCTAAGCCTAAACAGTAGATCCAGTGGAGTCCACATAACTGTTACTGTGCACTGTCCTAAGCCTAAACAGTAGATCCAGTGGAGTCCACACCTGTTACTGTGCACTGTCCCAAGCCTAAACAGTAGATCCAGTGAAGTCCACGCCTGTTACTGTGCACTGTCCTAAGCCTAAACAGTAGATCCAGTGGAGTCCATAACTGTTACTGTGCACTGTCCTAAGCCTAAACAGTAGATCCAGTGGAGTCCACACCTGTTACTGTGCACTGTCCTAAGCCTAAACAGTAGATCCAGTGGAGTCCACACCTGTTACTGTGCACTGTCCTAAGCCTAAACAGTAGATCCAGTGGAGTCCATAACTGTTACTGTGCACTGTCCTAAGCCTAAACAGTAGATCCAGTGGAGTCCATAACTGTTACTGTGCACTGTCCTAAGCCTAAACAGTGGAGTCTACACCTGTTACTGTGCACTGTCCTAAGCCTAAACAGTAGATCCAGTGGAGTCCACACCTGTTACTGTGCACTGTCCTAACTAAACAGTAGATCCAGTGGAGACCACACCTGTTACTGTGCACTGTCCTAAGCCTAAACAGTAGATCCAGTGGAGTCCACACCTGTTACTGTGCACTGTCCTAAGCCTAAACAGTAGATCCAGTGGAGTCCACACCTGTTACTGTGCACTGTCCTAAGCCTAAACAGTAGATCCAGTGGAGTCCACACCTGTTACTGTGCACTGTCCTAAGCCTAAACAGTAGATCCAGTGGAGTCCACACCTGTTACTGTGCACTGTCCTAAGCCTAAACAGTGGATCCAGTGGAGTCCACATAACTGAACGTACTGTAGGAGAAGAAAAGGCACCAACAAAAAGAAAGAGTAGTTTGGCTTCATTTCGATTGGGACTACCCAAAATGACATTTGTGGTGCTCACCAGCATGGGGGAAAATATACCAATGTTATAGTAAAAAATAAAGTGATGAATGAGCAAGTGAAATATTATAAACATGTATATAAAAGACTATATACAGAAATTACAAGTATATCTGACATTTAAACACCAATGTCATGCATTTACCATGAGTGAGGAAAAAGGAAGTGAAAAAAGGAAATGCAGACATGTTCATATAAAACTGTGAATACCGGTAGTAAAAAAAAAAGGTGTCAATACACACACACACACACACACACACACACACACACACACACACACACACACACACACACACACACACACACACAAAACATTGTAAGTGTCAAAATGTAGGCCTATACGCAACATGGAATATTTCTATTACATAAGAAGTATTTGTCTAAAATTATTTACAACAAAATAGAGAAGGAAATGAAAATAAGTGCAATGTCATCTGGCTACAAACACACACAGATACAAATGTACAAGCTACACTTTGCATTGTTCATACATATGAGGAAACAGTAGGCTATCTGTCAACACATAGGTTGGTGTCATTCTGTGGAATACATTTGCTTCCCACAAATACATACCTGGATTTTCTTTTATGTATTTGTGATATTTGCCCTTAAAGTCATACTTACAGATCAGTAGTGTAAATATGTCTTCAAAACTAAAACATCTTTTTGCCTACCATGGACATCATGGTCAACTGTCCTCAATTCATAGTTTATAATGAGCCACAACAAAAGTCTATATTTGTATTAAAACTCCAAATTGATGGGAAATCTCACTTCCTTGTTTCTCCAGATTTGCTAAATAATTTTCATTCTTGGACCAAGTGTAAAATAATAATCTAACCCAAACTAGTTATGGCTTCACATGGTGCAGGAGTGTATAGGAGTGGAGTTGTGAGTTCTTAGTGCAGACTGGGTTTGTCCAGTTGTGAGGACTTTCATCCCAACTCGATCACAGTTCATTACCTACATCAATCTGGACCTGTAATACTTGACACATTATCTCCCTATATCCTGTCCTGTGTGGACAAGCTTCAGTGATGGAGGATCAGTCAGTAAGGGCTAATGTACACAGCGAACAGACCCACACTCATGTAATCTGTCAGACGCGGGATAGAACAAAAGTAGAACAGGTGCGTCACTTTTTTCGTACCGCATGTATTGCCCCTCAATTAACATGGGCGAAAGTCGATGCCGGATCCGCAACGTATCCGCAACGCATCTGGTGTACATTGCCTGTAAGTCAGTCAGTGCTTTGGACCGATCAGGGCCTGTATCCCCACAGGGCAGGGTTGCTGTACGGTGCGTAGGGGCAGTTGTAATGACAGGCGCACGAGTGGATCATCATCACAGCGCGCCGTAGCACCCGGCCGGTCGGGCAGTGGAAGGCCACCTCAGCGGTGTGGGTCCTGTAAGGCGTGCAGCAGCGGGAGTCTGTGCACTGTCCGCAGTAACGGAGCCGGTAGACCCGAGTGCTGTAGCAGCCCTGGTGAACCAGCCGGATGGGCACCGGTGACCTGTAGCTGGCCTTGCAACGTCCATGCTGTCCCACACACACACACACACACACACACACACACACACACACACACACACACACACACACACACACACACACACACACACACACACACACACACACACACACACACACAGTGAATGCAGATTAGAGATCATACAAACATTTGTCAGAGGTAGAGATGCTCTGGAGGCCGAAATAAGTTAGTTTAGGGCCAGAGGTCAGTTTTTTGGAGCGCAACTTAAGTTAGCTAGCTTAGCTAGCAAACCTGTAGAACTTCTGTACAGAATTAGCAATGATTTCTTTATTTAATTCATTCGTAGTCTCACTTGCCAGACTCTCCCAGCAAAGGGGCTGGGAGAGTCTGGCTGGGGACGCTTTCTATTGTGACTTACAGCCATCCACCGAACGTACCATGCAGGCTGCTTCATTGCATAATAATCCACATCAATCGTTTTCAGCGTGTAGCAACGAGCTAGCGGCTAGCGCTGCTGTTGTTATTGTTTCAAAGGCAGCGGTGCAGGCATTTGAGCTCAGCAGATTCAACACGTACAGCAGCAGAGACAAACAGATTCAACACGTACAGCAGCAGAGACATACAGATTCCACACATACAGCAGCAGAGACATACAGATTCAACACGTACAGCAGCAGAGACATACAGATTCAACACGGGGGGCGTGGAAAGGAAATCCAAATATGGTCGCAGCCGCAGTCAGAGCAGGTTGGAGGCAATTGCAGAGTTTTTGGACACTTACCTATATCGGTAATAAAGAGAAATGTAAGGTGAGAGTTAGGATATGCAGTCAAGTTTGTAAGAACTCACCGTGGGTCTCCTAGGGGGTGGCTGGACTGTCTGACAGGGCCGCACCTTACAAAGCCTCGTCTGCATTTGCAGCTTGCAGGCTGGGTTCTGGTTGGAGACCCGTGTGGAGACTCCAGCGCCGCAGCTCTGCGAACAGGCGCTCCAATGAGTGCTCTGCTCTCTACAGGTGGAGGCAGCTGGGACCAGCTTGTCTGGATGGTGGGCACCGGGGAGAGCTGGCCACAACCTTTCAGCTCTCGAGGCTGGAGGAAGAGCAGAGAAGACATGATGAGAGTAAGAAGACCAGAGAAGACATGATGAGAGTAAGAAGACCAGAGAAGACATGATGAGAAGACCAGAGAAGACATGATGAGAGTAAGAAGACCAGAGAAGACATGATGAGAAGACCAGAGAAGACATGATGAGAGTAAGAAGACCAGAGAAGACATGATGAGAGTAAGAAGACCAGAGAAGACATGATGAGAGTAAGAAGACCAGAGAACACATGATGAGAAGACCAGAGAAGACATGATGAGAGTAAGAAGACCAGAGAAGACATGATGAGAAGACCAGATGAAAGTAAGAAGACCAGAGAAGACATGATGAGAGTAAGAAGACCAGAGAAGACATGATGAGAAGACCAGAGAAGACATAATGAGAGTAAGAAGACCAGAGAAGACATGATGAGAAGACCAGATGAAAGTAAGAAGACCAGAGAAGACATGATGAGAGTAAGAAGACCAGAGAAGACATGATGAGAGGTAGACTTCATTATGATGTGGCAGATCTTTAATCACAAGGCAAAATAGAGAAAGAACCAGATGTCATGATGGAGCCTTGACTGACGATTGGAGTGACTCACACAGCAAAGCACCAAGAGTTGAATGAGGGTCAGACAGAATTCACTGACTTACTGTATCTCATTTACTTCAGTCGCTCACTTCCAGTAACTTTAATGTCTTGATCGTTTGTTGATGTTCACGATAATTTCACAACAACACTGTTCTCTGAAAGAGTTCCTTCCAAGATAGCATGCAAATAATAATAATCAGCTGATCTTTTGGCATAGCATAGCATTCTTCTTAGGTTTTGAATTCAAGAACGTTCAAATAGAACAAAATGTTCCTTTGCTATTCGCATGTGTCCCGGACAGTCTTAGAAATTCCAGATGCCTTTGGAGTGGGTTCACCTCCCTCGCCTCCCCCTTTTGGAGTATTGCAGGCTCCAGTTGACTTCATATGTTTAATTGTTACATAGCGTAGCTGTGGGTGTTGTTATGAAACTTGGAAACCGAGTGGCTAGGGGAAAAAACCTCCTGTTTTGACTTTTCCAAAGTAATGAGGGTTATATTTGGACTTTGAGAGTTCTTTTGGCCAGACACACCCCAATGTAATGCAGGAACTACCCCAATAAAAGCTTCCAGACATGTGGAAAGTGAAAAAACTCATATAAATGAAGCATAATATTGTCTTACGGACCGATGACCAATGAGCAGCATTTTTAATTGACACATCCAGTGGTGTGTGAAAACACATCTGGTGCCATTGAAATGTCTTGTAAGGTCAAGCTGTTTGCTATCAGGAGTCCACTGTGAGGCCTCCATCTTCCCTGCTGTTTGTGAGGAATCTACTGCAGAACATCAATAAAAGCATGCATGAGAAGCTAGCTTAGCTGACCTGTGATGGCATCCTGGATGACGGTGTTCTCCAGGTTCTCACACACCCACTCCTTGCAGCACTTCCCTGGCAGCAGAAGGTGCTGTGGGCTGGGGCAGTCTGGGGTGGGCAGACGGGCGTCCACGGCGCACGTTGGCACACAGGTCACCCCTCCGCCCTCGCAGCGGCAGTAGGTGTCACAGGAGGGCTGGAAGGCCTGGCCTTCCTGGTACGTGACTCCGTTCATCTCACAGCCCAGATCCTCCTGACCTGTTGAGTATTAAGAGCACAGACGCCCTCTTAGCATTCTCAGCCAGGATGAGGTACACTGCAGCCACACCCGGCGTGGGAAAACCCAGTTAGGAAGTGAAAAGGCTCAAGCTGAGGAAGAGAGGGAGAGGGTGGAGGGGTGCAGGGGGGGAGACAGAGGGAGAGGGTGGAGGGGCGCAGGGGGGGAGACAGAGGGAGAGGGTGGAGGGGTGCAGGGGGGGACACAGAGGGAGAGGGTGGAGGGGTGCAGGGGGGGAGACAGAGGGAGATGATGAGGGTGGAGGGGTGCAGGGTGGGGATACAGAGGGATATGGTGGTGCAGGGGGAGAGACAGAGGGAGAGGGTGGAGGGGTGCAGGGGGGGAGACAGAGCAGAGGAACAGAGGGTGGAGGGGTGCAGGGGCGAGACAGAGCAGAGGTGGGAGGGGTGCAGGGGGAGAGACAGAGCAGAGGTGGGAGGGGTGCAGGGGAGGAGACAGAGGGTGGAGGGGTGCGGGGGGGGAGACCGAGCAGAGGGGGGGAGACAGAGCAGAGGAACATGAGAGGGAGAGGGTGGAAGGGTGCGGGGGGGAGACAGAGGGAGAGTGTGGAGGGGTGCAGGGGGGGAGACAGAGGGAGGGGGTGGAGTGGTGCAGGGGGGGAGACAGAGCAGAGGGGGGGAGACAGAGCAGAGGAACAGAGAGTGGAGGGGTGCAGGGGGGGAGACAGAGCAGAGGGGGGGAGACAGAGCAGAGGGGGGGAGACAGAGCAGAGGAACAGAGGGTGGAGGGGTGCAGGGGGGGAGACAGAGGGAGAGCGGGGGAGACAGAGCAGAGGGGGGGAGACAGAGCAGAGGGGGGGAGACAGAGCAGAGGGGGGGAGACAGAGGGAGAGCGGGGGAGACCGAGCAGAGGGGGGGAGACAGAGCAGAGGGGGGGGAGACAGAGCAGAGGAACATGAGAAAGAGAATGCGTCTTTAAGAGGTGAGGACACAGGAGTGGCTTGTCCCTCCCTGCCAATGGTTCTGTCGTTTTTATGGGAAAGCGGGGCCTCTACGGAGAAACCCAGGAGTCTGTTTTTCAATCCGTGTTGTCTCTGCAATCTATCACGCTCACAGGCCAGTCATTAGCAGAGGAGTGTCAACAGCCGCGCTGCAAATACAAGTTGAGACCTTTTGGATTCGTGTCAAAGCCCCCGCCCGCCTCCCGGCTGGCCGCCACACTCGACTGAGCGCGCTCTAAACAGAACTGTCTGTTTGTCCCGCTCATGCAGACAGAGTGAGTCTCCGTCATCGCCCCCTCCCTCCCTCCCTCCCTCCCGTTATGTCCTCCCCTCTGTCTTGCCCCCGCAGACCAGACAGCTGTTTGCTTGTTATAGGAGAGAGACACTCACTGAGACACTCCCCGGCGTCTCCGGGGAAGCTGGCGCTGTAGTCGCACTGCAGTGCCCTCTGGTGGTCGCAGGGGAACATGTCGGTGCAGGGCTCGCCTCGCTGCCTGGCACAGACCTGGCAGCACTGGCAGCCGTCCAGCACCAGCGGCACGCCGGCCGGGCACTGGGGGGCGGCAGTGAGGCAGCGGCATGGCCTCTCACACAGCTGACACAACACCTAGCATTGGACGACACACGACACCAAGTCAAGTCAAGTCAAGTTTATTTGTATAGCACATTTCATACACAGAGGCAATTCAAAGTGCTTCACATAAAATGGTTGACAGGAAAATAAAAGAATAAAAGAAGAGAAGAAAATGGACATTTAAAAGCATCACAACAAAACTTTAAAAAAGAGTATAAAAAGTGCATTAAGCAACAGGCGCAGCAGTTTCAAAAAGAGCTAAAAACTTAAAGAGGACTCATTGGGTTTGCATAATAGAATAAATCAATTTATCTATATTTAGTCCCCCGACATACTATATAAGAAGCATGACTACACACACATAAAACTCAGGTCTGGGTACGGTGTCCTCTTTTAAACTCCACTTACGCGTGCGTCCCTCCTGACGCATCACCTCACCCTCTTGTGAGTATATCCGTATTACGGAACCATCCCCCAGACCTGCAGCTAGCAGTAATTGCAATCATCTATGTTTTAAAACCAATTGTATAATCCAGGTCAGGTTAGACTAGAGGATGGTACAGTTTAGACTAGACTAGAGGATGGTACAGCTTAGACTATAGACTAGAGGCTAGGACTGGTTTGGCTGATTCCTATTGGGAACAAGTGTGAATCAAAATGATCATCGTGGCAGCCACTGCTATCAAGAACATCAGCGTCATTAGATAATCGAAGACTCAACTTGTTCTAGTCATAATGTTGACCATCATCATCCACCACCACCATCATCGACCACCACCATCAGCAGCAGCAGCAGCAGCAGCAGCATCAGCAGCCCCACATGGAAAGAATCTATATGTACCCTATATGTTTTAATATAGGGCCACATATAGTTTCCCCATATATGGTGCATACATAAAATTGGCCGTTTTCCTATATTATATGTACATATATGTACCTATATGTATAGGTACATATATGTACCTATATGTACATATAATATAGGAAATCGGCCAATTTTATGTATGCACCATATATGGGAAACCTATATGTACATATATGTACCTATATGTAGGATTTTAAATAAATAAAAAATAGCAGCGCACACGGGATTCGAACCCCGTTCTCCAAGGTTCAAGCCGTGCGCTCTAGTGCTGAGCTATACATTTTCTTATACTAACCAGAGAGCCGGGCACATTATATACTCTCTCGCACACAACGTAGACCACATTGTCAGCGATCGGGAAGTTATTTTATGTGATGCGTACGATCGTAACAGACTAAAATGATGTTGTGTGTGTGTGTGCATCTATAGTGCTGTACGGCTTCAGAGGTTAACTTCATTTAACACCAGAGACTCAGGAGGTAGGCCTACACAGAGCCTCGTATAGTCTGTGTGCCCAGAGCACCTCGTTCCGCACTTGGTGCAGACCGGTGCAGACTTGCTTTGGTCTAGTAGTCAGTCACAGCTAGTAAGTACTTGCGCATGCTCGTTGCTGCAGGAACTGAATTCATTATTTTATAGTATTGCGCTAAACTATTAACCATAGTTGTGTCCTGGAAGCTTTTTGCTGGCACCACATAGCCTATAGTCCCATATTTATGATATTTCATGTGACATAAAATGCGTTGAAATGTAGTTTTCGTGTAGATCAGATTTCAACTCTCAGTTACACAATAAAAGACAATAAAATGCCAATTCACACACTATCAATATTGTCTCTATTCCAAACTACAACAAATGTTTTAACAATATGATGAACCAAATTGTGTTTTTTTACACGTTTACGTTGTAACCGCATTTTAGCCGGTTGAAAAGAGGGTGAAATTAGGTCTTAGACGTTCAAACCCAATATCACCCAGATTTAAACTAAAAATCAACGTTGAAAAAACGTTTTGTGCTCGCTGGGTATATGACACAGTGTATACAAACAGATTTGTAAATGACCTATATAGGAGGCATATACCTTGTATTGTGTACATATATGGCCTATATGTGGATATAAAGAAGTGAGACCTATATGACCTGTATTATGAACATATAGGGCCTTTATGTGTATATAAAGAAGCTATATAGGAGACATATATGCCCTGTATGTGCACATATAGTACCTATATGTCGATATAAAGAAGCTATAGGAGACCTATATGCCCGGTATATGCACTTATATGCACCTGAATCTGGCCTATATGCAACCTATATGCGGCATAAATGTGGCCTATATGCGCATATATGCACCTAAATCTGGCCTATATGCAACCTATATGCGGCATATATATGGCCTATATGCTCCTATATGCGCATATATGCACCTAAATCTGGCCTATATGCAACCTATATGCGGCATATATATGGCCTATATGCTCCTATATGCGCATATATGCACCTAAATCTGGCCTATATGCAACCTATATGCAGCATATATATGGCCTATATGCTCCTATATGCGCATATATGCACCTAAATCTGGCCTATATGCAACCTATATGCGGCATATATATGGCCTATATGCTCATATATGCTGCATATAGGTTGCATATAGGTTGCATATAGTTGCATATATGTTCATATAGATTCTTTCCATGTGGGGCAGCATAATCATCATATCTAAATGATAATAAGTAGAGGAAGTATTCTTCGTATTCTTAAAGTCAGACTCCCTCTCCTGGTCATGTAGTGGATGTATTTTTAGTGGCACTACTTTGTTTAGGAAACACACCGGTAGGCTATCTGCTGCAGCCAACCCACAGGCAGCATCTGGACCAGCCCAGTCTGTCTCACTTATCAGAGCAGCAATGATCTCCTCATGGAGTTACATGTAGGAGCAGAGCAGCAATGATCTGCTCATGGAGCTACATGTAGGAGCACGCAGAGAAGCTTTGCTTTGTCCTTCATCTACGTTCAACCACAAAACAAGCTTTATTATAATAACTATGAAATGAGCCCAGCAAAGTCACAGGGAATCAGCCTCACTGCGTCACACAACTCCCACTCCTGCTCTCTCTCTCTCTCTCTCTCTCTCTCTCTCTCTCTCTCTCTCTCTCTCTCTCTCTCTCTCTCTCTCTCTCTCTCTCTCACACACACACACACACACACACACACACACACACACCGCCACACACACACACACACACACACACACACACACACACACACACCCACACACACACACACACACACACACACACACACACACACACACACACACACACACACACACACACACACACACACACACACACACACACACACACACACACACACACACACACCATCTCCTTCATAAGTCACTCTACTGTGAAGAAGCAGAAACAGATTGGACTCACCTGCGTAGCCACACAGAGCAGCAGAGCCAAAGCTATCACATTGTCACACAGTAGTCTGTCCATCAGGGCCAGTGATGTTCTGGGTGGTGCTGCTCGGTCCGTGTGGTGATGATGCTGGTGGTGGTGCTGCTCGGTCCGTGTGTGATGATGCTGGTGGTGGTGCTGCTCGGTCCGTGTGGTGATGATGCTGGTGGTGGTGCTGCTCGGTCCGTGTGGTGATGATGCTGGTGGTGCTGCTCAGTCCGTGTGTGAGGATGCTGGTGGTGGTGCTACCCAGTGCAGCTGTTTGCTAAACTGCTCATTCTTGTGCCTGGCTGACATTTATAAAGTCCGGACTCTGATGTCACGGGCTGACTGCCGTGTAAACAGCCACTGGACCGGCATCAGAAATGTTTCACATTCCTCCTCCCTGCTACCCATTTCCACTTCAAGACACATCCCTCCCCCCCCTGCCCCCCCCCCCCCCACCACTCGTCCCCCTCCCCTCCCTCCCTCCCCCCAGTTTCCCTCCCCTCCCCTCCCAGCTTTCTTTCCAGTCTTGTGGTGTTCTAAGTTTACACAGCTTAACACGAGCCGAGGGGCAGAAAAATACATTATCCCAGTTGTCTGCATGTCAAATAACCTCCAGAGCTGTGTGGCCTGAACCACTCTGATCGAAATGAGTGCGGGTTTTTTTTTTTTTATCTCGCTGATGTTTTCACAAGCTGCTGCCTCTCCACATGGTCGGTCAGACGTAGGGGCAGGCAGCAGATCTTCACATGGTCGGTCAGACGTAGGGGCAGGCAGCAGATCTCCACATGGTCGGTCAGACGTAGGGGCAGGCAGCAGATCTTCTCCACATGGTCGGTCAGACGTAGGGGCAGGCAGCAGATCTTCTCCACATGGTCGGTCAGACGTAGGGGCAGGCAGCAGATCTTCACATGGTCGGTCAGACGTAGGGGCAGCAGGCAGCAGATCTTCACATGGTCGGTCAGACGTAGGGGCAGGCAGCAGATCTCCACATGGTCGGTCAGACGTAGGGGCAGGCAGCAGATCTTCTCCACATGGTCGGTCAGACGTAGGGGCAGGCAGCAGATCTTCTCCACATGGTCGGTCAGACGTAGGGGCAGGCAGCAGATCTTCTCCACATGGTCGGTCAGACGTAGGGGCAGCAGATCTTCTCCACATGGTCGGTCAGACGTAGGGGCAGCAGATCTTCACATGGTCGGTCAGACGTAGGGGCAGCAGATCTTCACATGGTCGGTCAGACGTAGGGGCAGCAGATCTTCCCAAAAGGACAAATATAGAGTCGTTTTTTTTCTTCTCCCCCTCCGTCATTTCACTTTTCATTCCAAAACCTCAGAATGCTTCTGAAACCATCATCTGTGACTTCAGCAGCCAGACTTGAAAGAGATGTAATCTGTTCTCCTCCCTCGTGGTTTCCATGGTGACAGGGCAGCATGTCTGCGGCTGGCTGTGAACTTGAATCATCGAGATCACTTCTATCGTGAGAGAGGCTTGTGCGCCTGAAGATCATCCAAACGGGGAGTTGGAAAGGGGCTCCTCAGAGGCTCCCCGAGGGACCACACGGAGACATGATGTAGTAGTCGAGAGCGCATAGCTGAGCTGTTACATTACTCAGACTGATTCTGTTCAGGATATCTGGTGTAGGTTGTAAGCAGACAGACCTAAACACATATAGCATATGTGTGTTATGTGTGTGTGTCTGTTATGACTGTAAGTCATCCTGAAATGCCACTGGAAAAATCGTTTTAGAGCAATTACGTAGTAGGACATACTGCATATTAGGAAGATGCAGTCATAGCTGCAGCGTGGCCATCTGATTCACAATACACTGAATCACTGAACACGATAGCAACCAGATGGCGCTGAGGAAGGAAGTCAGACATCCATGGTAACAGAGCTGCTTTTTGCCACCCAGAGAATTCGGCGAGCGAGTCTTTCTCGGTCAAAAGTAACGCTGAATTCCTGAATTTCGAGATCATTCACTTCTCACAGAGCTGGGTGGGCGCTGAAGACCCCCGGGCGGCCGCTGATGGGTTATAAATAGAAGGAGACAGACAGACAGAGAGGGAGAGAGGAGGAAAGTATGTGTTGTGCAGAGCAGAGGACAGGTGGGCTCCAGGTGGTCCGGCCAGTCGGGGGACGGACACGCACTGCAACACGTCTTCTGAAAACCATGCTTTCCATTTGCTCTCCACGCACTCTAACAATCACTGCCAAGTGCTCTACTGTTAACATGCAGTGTTGTTCTGAAGAAGACCTCACATAGACAACTGAGTTGATTGAAATGTCTGTAAACACTGGACATTGTTTGGTATTATTGTAATAATGTCCAGCATTCTTCGTTACAAAAATATAGCATGACACTATCATTTATATACTTTGTATTAATAGATATGTAATAATAGTATTAAATGCACATGGCTGATTTCCAGAACAGATATTTCTTTGTGCCTAAAATCAGAACCAATTTAAAATTTAAAAAAGCATTTTCTTTTCAGAGAGGAACAAATTAATTCATTTGCATTTGATACATCCAAAAATAAGTGAGACCTCCGCAATATATATATATATATATATATATATATATATATATATATATATATATATATATATATAGCACATCCACTTAGACTGCAGATTTGAAAATACTATATTATAGACTATATTATATTATTCTATGTATCTCAATGCTACAGCTTCTGAATGTGATGCAGCTTTGTGGAACACAGCAACAAACATGATCCTTGCATGATGTTCTAACAGGTATGTTGGATATAGGCTCATTGGCTACAGTAGATATGCTTGTTTGAGGACAATACAGCCATGCAAAGCATACGATTAACAATGGCAGCCCATATCAGTCATACGTCAATGACATCTGCCGAATCAAAACCAAGAGGGGCAGAGAGGTTCTGCAGATCCAGGAGGGGCAGAGAGGTTCTGCAGATCCAGGAGGGGCAGAGAGGTTCTGCAGCTCCAGATGTTAGGAAAGCTCCCAGACAATAAAGCATCAACCTGACTGACAGTGGACATTGCTCTTTTGAAGAAACCCCTAAGTCCTATACAATGACCCCATTCAGCTTGAAGGAATACAGTTTTGCTATGTGATGTACGTACAGAAGGACTATTGGCCCTCCATGGGGATTCTAACATGCATAATGAAAACAGTATGTGTCCTATAAATGTTAGAAAAGAACACACTGATCTTTACAGGAAGTGCTGAAAGAACACACTGATCTTACAGGAAGTGTTCAACGACAAAGAGAATCACTCGAGCAAATGTGTCATTATGTCCAACACATGTTCAGAGAAATGATCTGACAACCAAAACATGTCAGAGTGGAAGCAGGGTGAATGAAACACAACGCAGGCAGAGGTTGTTGTCCTGTAACGTTAGTCATGATGTCCGCAGGGCTTCGGATTGGAATCCTCATGAGTCGATATCGGGTGAATATATCGTGAATATTTCATAGGCCAGACATAGTTTCATGGAGACGTCAGCGCTGAACGCTAACAGTAGCTATTCGTCAATATTAGTGGCAGTGCAGCAATGGGAGCCACATGACGATGACATCATCGACAAACAGTTGCTCAGTTTGGACATTTTGAAGTGTTGAATGTGGATGAAATAGCTCATCGCGTATTTCAAGTCAGAGGTCAGTGGTGGTCTTGGGAACACGGATCATAAGTGTAAGATAAATGTTCCTGTGGATGTTTGTGCAAAAACCAGGAAATGAAATACTCGACATATTAATATGTAACTTAACGTCATTCTATCCCATTGCTGCAGATTTTTCCACTTTCGTGTGTTTGTGCACAATAGAAGCCCGAGCTAACGTTGTCCATTTTTAGCTGTGTGCTCTTTGGGAAACCTACATGTCCTCAACATTTGTGTTCTCATGCGAGCCAAGGCAATATTCCCGTGTGCCAGCAGCACTAAACTTCATGGTCGTGTGGGTGGTGCCAGAGCAGCTGTGGCTGATTTGAGCATGAATCAGAGCAAACGGGCTGTGGGCTCTCACAGTCACAAATAATACTCCAAACTTTGACACACACACATAACATTATGCACGTTATGCACATAGCACAACGGCTGCAGAGTGCACTGCTGGGAACCTGATGTCTGAGGTTTTGGCACCGCGCGTCTCCCTGAAACCAATAGGCCCAACTTTCCCAGCAGAGGTGTGGTGTCTCTGCCAGATCGGCAGGTATCTCTCCTGTCAGCAGGTATCTCTCCTGTCAGCAGGTATCTCTCCTGTCAGCAGGTATCTCTCCTGTGAGCAGGTATCTCTCCTGTCAGCAGGTATCTCTCCTGTCAGCAGGTATCTATCTCTCCTGTGAGCAGGTATCTCTCCTGTTAGGAGGTATCTCTCCTGTTAGGAGGTATCTCTCCTGAGGTATCTCTCCTGTGAGCAGGTATCTCTCCTGTTAGGAGGTATCTCTCCTGTG